>NC_040020.1:2773841-2902263 GCF_000972845.2 Larimichthys crocea
GATTGTAATAGGTCATTTTACCTTGTAGAAAACAAGAGTTGCTACCTGGGGCCTTAGTTAATAGTATTGTGGATGTTAAACACAAAAGTCTAGGGCTGTTTTGTACTTATTAACTTAAAATGGCTCATATGTATATGTGGGAAAGAGTGTAAGTAACTTTGGACAAAAAAATGAAAATGCCAAATAAAAAGTAAAGTCTATTATCAGCCTTTTTAAAGACATTAAATGCAACATAACTTCTCATTGTGTTTTTATAGCTTCTTTTTACACTGTTACAATAACATTACTTATTAATTTATTCTATTGAGTCTACATTAAACATGTGATTGCTTAGTTCAGTTTATCATGCGTTTTGTTGTAATGTGAAAATAATTGTAAGACCTGAAAAAGGGAACAAAAGAAAGAAAAGAATATGTCCTTCTTCTTGTTTTTAGCTTTTTTTTTTTTTTACTTCAATTACACTAATGAAAAAATATGTTTCCATGTAGTGTTGTTCTGCTTTATTTTACATTAAAGCATCTAAAACATATAATATGTTTAATTCTAGAAGAAGTTATACATTAATGTATGTGTTAGTAAAAATAAAGAGAGAGGGATGACAGCAAACAAAAGGAAAACATATTTTACAATGATCTAAATTATCAATATCTAATTCTATAACAGTAAGATTTGCGAATGTACAGTTTTGGCACCAATGACACACAAAAAACTACATACAGAACCTTCAATTGTCTCAATGTGGACAGAAAAACAAACTCCAACAGACAGCAGATCTATTTTCTCCTTTGTTCTCTTCAGAGACTCCTTTTAGCGATGTGTCTAACGCGAACGAGCCGATTCAAAGAGCCGGCTCTTTTAAGTGAACCAATCATGTGAGGATTGACAAGGATCATACCACCATACCAAGCAGCGCTGAGACGGTGACAGGAGACAAGAGGAGGGAGACGCGCTGAAGGAGAAAGACGAGTGCGGTGCAAAGATGAGTGACAACAGAAAAAGAAGTAGTATTTGGATGCATTTTGACATGAAAACGTGAAGGCTCAATGCAGACGCATTTGTAAAGTCAAGCTCTCATATCGAGCAGGGTCCACAAACAACCTACAAAGACATATGAGAACAGAGCTCTATAAGCCAATTTATGTCAAAGGCAATAACCCCACCAGGACAGAATTGATGAAGAATTGGCTAAAATGACCAACCCTTCTCGTTTCTATCTGCTTTGTGTAGCAAAATGGTTCTTCAAGCAAGTTAGTGCAATCATTGGGTGGTTTCAGAGATTTACAAGAGATTTTACAACTGTAAATGCAATTAGCTAGAGCAAATTATTGAAGTTTAAGTGATACATGTGTTCAAATATAAATCACAAGTCAAAACAGTGCTAAATTTGGCTTAAAGTGGTAAAATGAAGAGCCATTTGGGAGCCGAAAAGAGCCGGCTCTTCTTAGTGAGCTGAGCCAAATGATCCGGCTCACTTAAAAAGAGCCTGAATATCCCATCACTAACTCCTTTGATTATCAGCAGCTACCCTCTAGTGGTCCATTCATGTGACAGCACACTGTGTGTGTGTGTGTGTGTGTGTGTGTGTGTGCAGTTGATCCAGTGTAGAGATCTTAACACAGACAGATGACCCTCTCTGTTGTTTTCTCGAAGATGAATGCATCACTAACAGATTACATTACAGCCCTGAAGGCAGATATTAGAGCAGGAGGATGTGTTGGTACATGCATCAAAGAACAAACTCAGCTATGCTCAGCTTCTTCTTAATGTATTTTCCCTTTTTATGGGACATTAAATAAAGTGTTCTGGTATGCAGATGCACAGTGTGTCACGTGATAAGGTCTGCACGTGCATTTCAACGCTGTTAAATTATCATATTTTTGTGTTTTAGTGTTGCCCACCTTGAATATCACTTTAAAAATTATATTTGTGGCATTCATTCTAATAAATATGTAAAAAATATATATATTAAATTTTTCTCAAATAAATCTCATTATTGAGTGGATGGTTTTTTTTCTTCTTTTTTTTTTTCACCCCCCCTGTCCGAAACCGAAGCAGCCTTCCGGGACGCAGCTGCAGCCGTATCAGCCTGTGTCAGGGCTTTCCACTATAGTGCTGCATTTTGATGTCGCCCAGGCGGGTAAAAGCTGCTGCCAGCACCGACCACGGTCTCTTCTCCGATTATTAATGTCCAAGAGGCAACATGACACACACTAAGCAGTGGCTACTGACCGGTTTTGCGCTTCTGTACATTTATGGAGCAGCTGAATCTAAAAGGAATTTCAAATGTCCTTCAGGATGCTCCTGCTCCAAGGAGACCATCATCTGCGTCGGTACTTTACAGATCCCACGGACTATACCGAATGAAATCAACTCACTGTGAGTAACTAATCGTCTGTCTTGGATTCTCTTTTTAATAAAGCATTAGACAATCAATGCTGCATTCACAAGGATGCTTTTTTCCCCCTTGCTGTCCTGTGCTTGCCTGCAGAGTTGGCACTTGGCGTGTCTGGTACAGAGTGTTAATATGTCCCAATCCGAGTTTGCTTTGTGTTTTTTTTTTCTCCCCCCAACAGGAGCATGGTAAATGGATCTATATCTGAAATTACAGAGGGGATGTTTGCACTCATGCCCTCTCTTCAGCTGTTGTAAGTGTATTTTTTATCAGGTGAAATTGTCATTGATTCATTGGTCTGATGGGTGATTGACTTTTCTTGACAAACCAACAAAAAAAGTAGATGGATAATCACTAATGTCAACTTTTCTGTCTAATTTGGTTTTTTTTTTTTTAATTTAGAAATAGAAGCAAAAGTGACAAAGGCAGCATTTGTTTTGTTTTTTCCTTTACAGACTTCTAAATGCAAATTCTCTGACCACAATCAAAGATGATGCTTTCTCTGGCCTTCCACATCTAGAATATTTGTGAGTATTACTCGACAAACTTGTGCTGTTTTCTCTGATCATTTTTGTGATTTCTTTGCATGCAGATGTTTACACTTAAAGTCAATTTGCCTCGTAATAATGAATCATTATGTTGAAGGGCTGTATTACATCATGCTGCTGATTATTTCTCCTACTTCATCCCCACCCTCTAGTCTCCAACACCCAACTTTCCCCTCCAGCCAAATCGATGGGCTAGAAATAATGTCGATAATATAACATAATATTCTGGCATGTGTATCAACATCTACTGATATATCCATATCCATGATGTTATATAATATTTGATTGACTCGTATTTTGATCATTTGTAACTCACCGAACAGATTCATTGAAGGGAACAAGATCGAAACGATCACCAAAAATGCCTTTCGTGGTCTGCGAGATTTGACTCATCTGTAAGTCTGCTGTCATTCTCTTTACCATCCATACAGGATTTGATACCTTATTATTACAGAGACATACTGATGTGTAGAAGAAATAATGCGATATGTGAGCAAATAATGAGAATTTCTTCGTTCCCTCTCTCTGTGTGTGTGTGTCCGGTTTAGGTCACTTGCCAATAACAAGATGAGGTTTCTGCCAAGAGATCTGTTTTTTGACTTGGATTCGTTGCTCGAACTGTGAGTAAGCAGTTGTGGTGTCAGCAGTGTGTGTGTCTGTGTGTGTGTGTGTGTGTGTCTTTTTCCATACTGCGTTCCTAAGTGAAGCTGACTCAGGCTGTGTTTTGTGTTTGGCAGCATTGAACCCCACATATCACAAATATCAAGTGTCTCCGTCCTCTGTAATGCATCACAGTTGTAGGGTGACTTCTTATATGTTGATGAAATTGTTGTTTTTTTATTACCATTTTAAAAACATTTTTTTGTAACATGAACTAGCTCAAACTATTTTCATATGTGAAAACTGCAATACTTTATCATCTAACTAAACCAATTACTATTTATACTTGCTCCTGTACACTTTAAGATGTAAGGTTTTTATCCAGTAACGTATTGAATATCACGGAGTAGGGCAAAATTTAAAATTTTACACAAATTTGTCACTTACAGGAACGCCTTAAATGACTTCCTGCACTCTCTCTGGGTTTTGTGACATCTCAACCTTCTCATATTGATGATTGATGATTCCCTCTGTCATACATTAGGGATCTGCGCGGCAACGTTTTCCAGTGCAATTGTGAGAACAAATGGCTGATGACATGGCTGAAAAACACAAATGCCACAGTATCGGATGTCTTCTGCGCAGGCCCAAGTGACATGAAGGGCAAGCGGCTCAATGACCTTCCCATTCCACCGGGCGAGTGTATCTCCACAGGTAAAATGATAAGTTCACTATGAAAGGCACTTATGAATAGTCACAGGCACAGCTAAAGACATCATGTTAAAAAAAAAAAGAGGAGGAGGAAAGAAAGAAATCAATAAAACTGTTAAATAATTCAACAAGACACTACCATGCACTATTCAGCACTCTAAACCAAAAGGCCTGCCAACATGTGTACGTCTGAAAACACCTACTCATATATACTGTATGTACACACACGTCTACAAACAAAGACTTTACAGCTATGTTAGCAGCTCTGGGAGGCTGTACTCAGGCACAGCGGTGCTTTTAGTTAAATGCCAACGTCAGCAGCGAAAAGTGCAGAGATTTAGCAGGTATAATGTTTAACGTGTTCATCGACATTTGCCAATTAGCATCGAACACAAAGTACTACTGAGGACGATGTGAATGTCAATCGTTTTGCAGGTGTTTGCATAGTCATAAACAAAGCATTGAGTGGAGTAAATTGAATGGTAGTCTGTCTAATAGTTGTCAAGACATTTCACTTAAAACCACAAATGTCAACCTATAGTTGTCAAGACATTTCACTTAAAACCACAAATGTCAACCTAATGGTAGTGCTATTAAAAAAAGTCATGAGGATTCACGGTCTGAAGAACATAGATAACTGTACCAAATATCATAGAAATCTATTTAATGTCAAGATATTTCAGACCAAAGCATTAGAATATATAGAGTTAGTTAGTCTCAGTTGTATTTAAATAGTAAATCTTTTGCTTATTATTGTTCTGCAGATATTATTTTGTCTTTTTTACTTATTTTTATTGCATTTTTTATTTTGTCTGATCAGATTCTTAGAAGAGTAAAAAACAAAATGTGTTTCCATGTACTCTGAAATTAGTTTATTTCTGTTCTAAAATCAGAAAATAAAAGAATAACATTAACATTAGTTTCATGCCCATGCACAGGGACAGCTTTCAACTACTACATACAGTTTTGTGGTGTAGAGTAGAGTAGAGTAGAGAATCTGATGATGCTGAAGATCTTTAAGACACATTAGGATGCCTTGCTGACATCTGCCTCCTCAGTCTGTATAAGCACATTACCGCTGCACTGAATCAAAAAACAAGACAAGGCTACGCGAGTCCAGGTGAGCTGGAAGACAGTAAACTGCCAACTACTGCTAGTTCCTGTACAGAAATGTGTATATGCTGTCAGTCATGAGAGTGCTAAAATAGTTAGAATACTCATACATACTTGCACACTCAGATACTCAAAAACTAGATTGTTGATGAAGTAGTAGTAGTCTGTAAAGCCTCAGAGCAATGAGGAGGTGATACTTGGTGACACTGTGATTTGAAACATACAGAATGTATCGATCGGATCAATGGTGGAGACATTTCTACATATGTGGTGATACATTTTGACACTTTTTCCACTCTTCAGGCCTGTAGGTGTTCAGTTTTTTGATACTCAAACGACGATTTTTCAGCAGAATGCTCCTTTAAACATAACCGTATCAATTCCAGTATTTGATACTGGTACCTAAATATACTTTCAGTTGTTGCATAACACTTAGCGCCCTATAAGAAAACACACGATGAAACGTCAAGAATAATATTACAAAGAGAATATGCCGAAAATCAAATATTAAACACTATAAAACCCAGTGTCATCCAGAAGCTTTTCACAGCATAAAAAAAATGTAGTTTAAGCAGTGGGGTTCTTTCACTTTGTCAGCAGGTCTAGCAGTTTCTGTTTTTTTGTGTGCATCTCGCAGACTTTGTGCGTCATCAGTCCATTCCCATTCAGTCCATGTCAGCAGACATCTTCTCCTTTAAAGAGGACATCTACGTGGCGATGGCTGCCCCCAACTCCAACAGCTGTGTGGTCATGGAGTGGGACCACATTGAAATGAATTTCAGGAAGTTTGACAATATAACAGGTTTGTCGACACCCATCCAAAGTCTTTTTTACATGATAAGTCAGCACAGCTTATTTCCCCTTTGTCATAGACAAAAGAATTTGCTCTGGATTATATGTTACTTCATTACAATGAACATGGGCACTGTAGTTTGTGTCCTGATGCTGTAAATACTGTCAGAAGCATCAAAGGTGTATTAATCCACAGCAGAAAATAGTCCCTGACAAAGTCACTATTTGCTCTTGTTTGAGAAATGTTTGTTAAAAACAAAAAAACGTGATTTTCTATGTTGTATATTTTCGCTGACAACCTTTTCATCCTCACAGGGAAGTCTGTTGTTGGATGCAAGTCAGTTCTGATCGACAACCATGTCTTGATAATTGTTACTCAGCTCTTTGGTGGCTCCCATATTTACAAGTTTGACGACCAACAAAACAAGTTCACAAAGTTTCAAACTATCGAGGTCTTTAACATCTCCAAACCAAATGACATTGAGGTCTTCCAAATGGATGGCGATTGGTATTTTGTGATTGTGGACAGCTCTAAGTCAGGTCTGTCTACTCTGTACAAGTGGACCGACCAACCAGACCGCAATGAAACTGGTTTCTACTCCTACCAGTTTCTCCACGAGTGGTTTCGTGACACAGATGCTGAGTTTCTTGAGGTGGAGGGGAAGTCTTACCTCATCCTAGCCAGTCGCTCTCAGTCACCTGTCATCTACCTATGGAACAAGAGCACCCTGAAGTTCATACTTCACGAAGAAATCCCACATGTCGATGACGTGGTGGCAGTCAAAGCTTTCCGGGAGGAGAACGAGTTGTATCTGGCCATGACTTGCTACATTGGTGACTCCAAAGTCCTCAAGTGGGCCAATAAGCAGTTTACTGAGGTGCAGGCTCTGCCTTCTCGAGGGGCAATGATCCTCCAACCTTTCACCTTCACAGACAGGCACTACCTTGCTCTTGGTAGCGATTATTCCTTCACACAAATCTACCTCTGGGATACGGAGACCAAAACATTTCACAAGTTCAAGGACATTTATGTGCAGTCGCCTCGGTCATTTACGGTAGTAAACACTGACCGGAGGAATTTCATCTTCTCATCCAGCTTCAAGGGCAAATCAATGGTTTTTGAGCATATTATTGTAGATTTAAGCTTATAATGCCTAGCAAAATAATGACTAATCAAATTATGAGTTGGTCACTCAGATTACTATTGCGTGTATGCTACAAAGGAGTCTCAAATGCTGTATATCTTTCTCATGCAACTAGATATATCTTTCTTGGTTTGAGACTAACTTCTTTGGCAAGTTTCTGCAACTCATATGCATTTCTATTAATTATTGGAGACGCAGTTAATGGTAGATCTAATGGTAGAATGGTAGTATGCTGTACGCAAACAGAAGGCTGACAGAAATATGAAACAGTGGCAACATTTGAAACCCTTGGAATGTAAACAGTATGATGATAATGTAATTTAATACTAGGTATTGTCAGAAAAGGTGTTGGCTTTTATCGGAATTCTGTTGAGGGTCAAGGGGTGTATATTCTGGCTATGGCTACCATAGACTATAGGCTGGCCGCAAAATGCAGGCAGTAGGAAACCCATTGATTAAGGGTTATATGGCATTTAAAGACCATTATATATGATGCCTAATGGTGAAGCTTGGTGCACACTTAGCAGCAGCTGTTACCTCAATGAGTGAAATTGAATATTCAGTCTATGGCTTCACATGGCAGAACAAAACTTAAAGTGAACACTTGAGGTGTCAGTATGCTCGAATATTGATACTTTTGTACGACGGGTTTGTCCAAACCAAGACTAAAGGCAAAAATGATCACAGCTCTTCTGAACAGTCACACTTGAAGGTGGGCTGGCTTCGTGTTGCACAAAGAGCCACAGAAGTAAAAAGAGAGAACTCAAAGAGAGCAAAAAAAACTCCTCACTCCTGGACAAATTGCTTGTTGGATTGTCAGTTTCATCAAATGCAGATGTAGCCCAAACTATTTTAATGTTGGAGTTGGTTTGAGATGCTCAGCCCAGCCATCTGTGTGATTGTTTGGCTTTACTACTTCAAGTCAAAAGGTTACCTTAAAATGTGGGATCAATGATACTGGAGAAAAATAATTCATTGTTGACTGTCATGTCCAGGTCTTCAAATACCAATGTAAATGGGAAACAACAAAGGGGCTTGGAGTGAGCACACTCTCATGATGGGAGACTCAACAATCAACTATTCGGCGACCTGGGAGCACGAACGAACGCCACTTGTTGTGTTACATGGCTCCATCTGAGGTTCTGTTTATGTTGGTATTTGACCCCTTGGGAATGACATTCAACAAATCAACTGTTTCTCTCCAATACGACTGAGCCCACGTTTAAGTGATTTATTTGCACCAACTGGAACTTTGTCTTTCTGAGCAGCCAGTAGAAATCTTGCAGCCATCTCATCCCAGAAACTGTCATGACTGACGATTTAAACGTGCATGAAACAGAGCAAACAGACCAAAAACACAGCAGAATGTAACAGCTAAATATTATGAGCTTTAAGCCTAACTGTGCAACATTTATAGCTAGCTACTGTTTGAGCAGAATGCCTGATTAGTGGCAAAACTAAATATAATTTACTCCTGATTCCTATGCAAAGTGTGTAATACTGAATGTTGCTCTGAATTACAATCACAAAGTTAATTGTGTGCTGCTATATGACTTGAAATTAAGACACAAACGTGTGCTCTTTTCTTTACTGATCTTTTGATATTTTTCATGTATTGTACAGAATTAATCACAGTCTGTTTGGCTTGGAATATAAATTCATTTTTTTCAAATACCTAACAGTGACATGATGTGCAAATTAGGCCATGTTCTCTAGAGACTCTCAAACAACTAAAGGTCACAAAATGCTAATCTAGCATTTCAGATGTATTGTCCTAACAATGATGTATACATATGTATCTTTTACACAGCGCGACATTGACAACCTTCAGTCTTATGGAAGAATGACTTTGTGTAAATGCATTAAAGAACATTTAACCATTAATGTATTGTATTGAACTGTTTTTTTCACTCTGTCCTCTATTCTTGGCAGATGCACAGACCATGAAATGTGTCCATAAAGCAAAGACAAAGTGTCTCTGACAGCATGTTTGATAGTGCAGTCAGCATCGGGCAACTGAGACAGCATTTTCATTCAACTGCAGCAGCAGACATAATCATTCATTTAAGAGAACTTAAACAGGAATTTAAAAAGCATGACCTGTTTTTCAATGTATTCTTATTTAGACACTATCATCACCTTCCTTTATTGTCATTCAGTGCTGAGCTGTTATATGATTGATGACATTTTAAAGCCTCTCGAGGTACAAAGCCTGTACAAAGCCTCCAAATGTTTTCTGTCCATTATGTTCTATCAACAGTCTTGATGTGAGTGCTTTTACCACAGTATACACTCTATGAAAATATCTCATGTACAAACTGAATTATTGTGTTTTCTGCCAGAATTTTAGTTAGTTAGTTTTAAAAGAAAAATGCTGCACATTTAGTTTTGTGGTAGGAACTTTGAAAAATGAGGCGTCCCATTCACAGATGTCACAAAAAAAGAGGTCAAAGGTCAAATAACTGCTGAAACATCATTGATTAAACTAGTTTTATTTATTTTCAGTTCAGTTCATTCTAATTTCATGATTTTGTGGAAATGTCTGGCTTGGGTATGAAAATCAGTTACACTAATACTTCTTACCTTAAAATACAATAATAGATTGATGTCTCAAACCTTCTGATCATTTTCATCACTTCAATCATTTTGCCATTGACTTTGAGTTACTGATGCCACAACATACACAAAATCTGGAGACCCAGAGTGTGTATTTCTTTTTAATGTTAGACAAATCAAGATTTTGTGAATAAATAATCACCTGAATAGGTAAAGACAAAATGAAGGATAGAAACCTGTGACATATGTAGATTAAACTACCAAACAATATATAAAGTAGTTCTATTTAACTGAATCCTAAATATCTGCAGGAGTAATTATTCTGAAAACTGTAAAAGATCATGTTTATGCATAAAGTACTTTAACCTTTGATACATGTAGTGGAGTGTTTTCACAGTGTGGTAATGCTACTTTCTAGGTAGATGATCTTAATACTTCTTCCATCACTGATGAAATATTTTTTTTCCTGCTCAGGCCATTTGATAATCTACTATAATTTCTCTTAAAAAGGTTAATTATCAGAATCAGAATCGCTTTATTGGCCTGATGTGTGTACACACACACAAAGAATTTGACCGGTTCACTTTGCTCTCAGCTGTACATACAGGTTTAGACATACAGTTCAACAAGGAACATGACAGGTAGGCGCAGACATGAACATAAAACTTAAGAAACATAAAAACATAATTGCTACACCCACGGTGTAAGAAGGAGAGGTTCCTGCTACTGTCAGACTTTACAACACCTGCACCACCTGATCATGTTGTAGTCTCCTGTTCCTGTTTTTCTATTTCATTTCATTTATACCTTGCAGTTATTATGTATATCATGGTCACTTACTTTTGTAATATTATTTATACTATAGTCACTGCGCTTGCAATAATATTATTATTTGTATCATGGTCACTTTCTTTGTAATATTTCTTACACTATGATCACATTATGGTTACATTACAATACTCTTTTTATATATCTTGCCACTTTTATCCTCAGTACTTGTCTGTTTTTGAAGGTTGATTGTTTTTCATGTTTATTGTAGGTTATAGATATTTCTGTCTGTTTATTGTGGGTTTTTTTTGCCTTTTCTACTTTTTTCTAATTCTGTAGTGTATGCTACACTTTCCTCTGCTGCTGTAACAAGTAAATTTCGTGGTGGGATGAATAAAGTAAATCTAATCTAATCTAATATATCCATGTGTATCTGTCTATAGACACTGACAGACATTTGTAGAGGACTGGTGACGGTGCATTGAAATGCGTTATGCACATGACAGGTATGTAGTATGTAAAAATCTATATATTATCTAATGATAGCGTTTCTAATTGAATTGTGTCCCATCTCATTTCATATTAAACACTTCAGTCAGAGAGTTCCCGGTTTAACGAGGGTTTCCAAATGCGTCGTGACGCGCCTCCGACGTCAGGATGGACGGAAGTGATGCGCACAGTGTTTTTCCTCGGTCAGCTAATCCGTCTTGATGATGCAAAATGTCTTTAAATCTGATCACCACAACCATCATGCTGCTGCTTCTCTGAAACTCACCTCTCTTCATTTTGATCATTAATCTATTTTTTTTTTCCCCGACATGGATCCGTCCCGGAGGAGCGAGGCTGACTGGCAGGGACTGATCAACGAGGTGAGACGAGCGTAGAAATATACTCTGTAACCTCCACTGAGGTTGTGCACCAAACTGTCACATTAGAGCTCAATGTGTGCATTTGAATGGTGTGAGTCGCCTCAGGTAAATGGATTTAATTCAGATTAAACAGGAATAAATGTGAAACCTGCTTCGGTTGGGAATGTAGATAAGGAAGTAGGTTTTCCTCTCTGTTTTTTCCTTGTACCTGCAGAGACACGTAACACTTACCACACTGCAGGTGTGTTGACCTTTAACATGTTGTCACTATTGATCTCAATTAAACACATTTTAATCACATCCCATGATGAGTTCATGTCCATATTGTGCAGAGATCCAGTCTAATGTGCTACATTTAATATAACATTTTAATTTTAAATTCTAAAATATCACTTCAACATTCAGTGTAGGTCTCAAATTATTCACCAATTAATAGATAAACAGAGAGTTGGCACCTTTCATTTTAAATTTTTTAAAAGGACAGTGAACAATTACCGGTACAAGTATTTGCACCAGAGTCTCTGAGCAGGTAGACGAAACATGATTAATACACCAAATAAAACAACAGAATATCTAAAAATGCATCAATGTAAGATAATAAAAAGAATCAGCCTGATTTAATATACAAGTGCCAGAGTCTGAGGTGGATTTATCACTTGTCTCAGCTTGTTTACACAATTGCAAGTATATAATATACTTGATACTATCTAAACAGTTAACCAAAAACATTATTGACAGATTCATCATTAATAAAAATAACCATTAGTTGCAGCCCGACACTGGAATATGATATAAGATGGTTATTGTGCCGGAGTTAAAACGATACAATGTTCCTGGTTCTGGAGGATGACATTGCAACCTTTAACTTGTTTCTCTTGTTTCTTAAACATTCTTCTTCTTACATGCAGTTCCTGATTTGTAAGCGGAAGTTGGAAAGTAAGAAAGAAGCTCTCCTGATCCTGTCTAAGGAGCTGGACACCTGCCAGCAGGAGAGGGATCAGTACAAACTGATGGCCAACCAGCTCCGTGAGCGACACCAAGGACTCAAGAAGAAGTACAGAGAGCTCATTGTAAGCCATCTCTATGTGTCCTAAAGATGGATCATGTTATAGTAGTTGGCAAACGGAGAATTAATCCTTTTCATTTATAGATGCAGCATTTAGTGACTATTTCCTTTTTGGTTTTTAATAGGATGGAGATCCCTCTCTGCCTCCTGAGAAAAGGAATCAAGTAAGTTGATTTTTAACCTGCAGGTGATCTTTTTGCATCATGTCTAACAGTGCTAATGGGATGTTCTTCTTGATTTTAGGTTAAAAATATGTGTTACTCTTGTTCTGTACAGCTCTAAATGTCATCTAACAGCTGAATCAGGCCTGTGTGATGTATCTCATGTGACCTCCCGTTGTGTCTTACTCAGGTGAATTTAGCCCAGCTCCTGAGAGACTCCAGAGAAAAAAGCAGCCAACTCTCTGATGAAGTGAAGGAGCTGAAACAAAGACTGGCAGAAGCTCAGGGTGATAACAAGGTACAACTGTGCAGTATACTGTTGAAAGTAATATCTATAATATCTAACATGTGCCTGTTATGTAGCGATTTGATTCAAATGAGTAGTAAGTCACATTGTGCCGGAAATAGCAGAAGACTTAACTGGTTCTCTCTGTTCCTAACAGCTCCTACGAATGACCATCACCAAACAGAGGCTGGGTGACGAGGAGGTCGGCACTCGCCACTTTCCTGCACATGAGCGAGAGGATCTGGTCAGACAATTAGAAAGAGCTCGAGAACAGGTGAGGACAGGAGACTCACTGCCTGCTGAGCAGGTCTTATTTTTATATATCACAATTCAGGTTATTTAGATGGTTTTAAGATTAACTTTAGAGAGAACTTCTCTGGAAATATGAGTGGATGAAATCACAGTTTTCAGTACTCACGCAGTGTTTTCTGTGTTGCTGTAGAACGAGGTCCTGGAGCACAGTGTGAAGTCGCTCACAGACGAGCTGCAGGACGTACGAGCAGAGCGCGACGTGTTTCAGCAGAAGGCTCATCGTCTCAACGTGGAAATGAACCACATCATGGGAAACGACGAGATACGGATTTTAGACATAGATGCACTCTGCATGGAGAACAGGTTTATTACTCTCTATTAAAAATATATATACATTGGTGCCTAACAAGAGTGTAACATGCTGTTGAAACACTGTTATTCTACAAGGACTTGTTCAATGAATGACGATAATAGATTTATTTATTTATATATTTAGCTGTAAATAATCACCACATAATGACATTTGGATTTTTACAGACTCATACTTGTCAAGGCTTCTAATAAATGAATAATCTTTCAGGTATTTGCATCAGCGTTTCAGTCAACTTCAAGAAGAAGTCAGCTTGCTCAAAGCAAATCTGGTGAAGTACAAGGTAGCTGCAAACGTTTCTCAATTCCCACTTTATGTTTTTACGAATTTAGAGATTGTGGATTTATTTCTCCCAGAAACAGAAACATCTCATGGTCAAACATGTTTTTCAGAGTGCCCTGGAGTGCAAAAAAACCTCTAAAATCTCTGGGAAAGCCAACAGTAGTGCACTGACCGGGGTGCTGTCTGCTAAACAAGGTCAGGAGGATAATGTTTAACAAAAAGTTCTCACACTTTTATACAGTGTCACAAAATGTAAACATTTACACACGTTCAGCTCTTAATCTGAAGGGCACATCATGGTGTCTGTACTTAAACTGTGACTTGTGATTTTTCTGCAGTCAAAGAATTGTTGCTGTCTGAAGAAAACGGCTGCAGTTTGCCGGTGACTCCTCAGTCCATCTCTGACCTCAAATCTCTCGCCACAGCTCTACTGGAAACCATCCATGAGAAGAATATGGTGGTTCAACACCAACGGCAGATCAACAAGTACTCATATTTCACACTCTCTCTCTTTGTATACATGTCAAAAACATGTTTTGATGCTGTGCAGAACGTGTGATTTTCATTGTTTTTGTGTCTCTTTAGGATTCTTGGAACTCGAGTAGCAGAGCTGGAGAATAAACTAAAAACATTAGAAATGTCTGGATTATGGAGCCTGCCAGGTAAACATAAGCACATTAATATACTGAGATTATTGTGTTTTGCTGCTGCTTGTATTCTACATACTAATTACAATAATTAAAATTCCTTATCCTTTCTTCTTCTGCCTTCTTCTTCTTGCTGCCTGGAGGCCTGACTTATAATGTGTCTCTGGGAGTATATGGAAGTATGTTCCTTTCATAACTATGTCATCACTTTTTAACCTTTAACTTTATCTTCTTCCATCAATTCTCATCTGCTCAAATTAAACATACTCATTTTTATCTAATCCAACAGATTTAAGTCGTGACCTACAGATGACTAAATGCCTGCTGCTTTTTATAACGGCTGACTTTGGACAATGTTTTGTTATAACAGGAGGGAAGAGAGACGCCATCATCCTGAACGCTCAGCAGAAGGAGTCGACTCAGTCGCCTGGACAGGAAGGTGAACATTCAGTATTCCTCGGATTAATACATAAAACTATTTTTGTCATATTTCCATCATGTTTTCTGCATTTTTTCCACCGCCATTTCAGGTTTGACTCTGGCTCTTTTTAATTACTTTATCTCACTGTGCCCTCTTTTTCTGCAGTGGTTAAATGACACATGACTTGAGCATTAGCACCACCTACTGCTTATCTAGAGGAGCCCAACTTCTAATATTTGAACCTGTTTAAAATGTTGAGCTACATTAGGAAACTTGTGAGATAACATTTATTAAATCTTTTTTCCTCACAGGTGATAAAGAGTCAGAAAAAATATCCTCCACAGAAGTCCCAAACCAAGAGAGTGGACCACCAGCTGTGTCATGTGGAGAGGAAGAGGAGCTTCATGAGGAGGCACCGTCGCCATCCAGCGAGGAGAGGTGCCACCAGAAGCCTTCAGACCAGTCAGCTGAGGAAGAGCCAAAGACACCAGACAGCGAAGAGTGTCACGACGGCGTAAAGTATCATGACAGCGGCCAATCAGAGATCACAATTGATTTAACGGCTTTAACGAGTCATGAGTCGGAAGAAGAGGAGTGCCTGAGTGATTCCTCTGCCACGGTGCCAGATGTGAACACAGAGCATCTGTCAGAACTCTGCCACCAAACTTTAGAGAACTCAGGAGGAAGAGAGGATGAGTCGGATGAGTACACTGAAGGGGTGGAAAGTGCTGAAACAGAGTGTATTATAACAGAGGAAAGTATCTTTATCGCTGGACCATCTACCGCTACGACAAAGTCTGCTGAAGGACCAGAGGATGTTTGCTCAAACCAGGAGACAGAGCTGTCAGAAGAGACAGATGTTTGTGTTTGACAGGAGATTCAAGAATAGGGAAGATGAGGATGGGTGCTGTATTTATAATACGATGCCATTTTATTCATTTTAGTGGATAATTTTTAAAAAATCAGTAAAGAAAATTAATGGCCACTGCATCAAATCCAAGAAATATCTAAATGTATCAATATACCCAGGTCAAAGTAGTAAGAATGACTCCCAACCAAACAACTGTCACTCACTGATCAACTGTGCTTTCACTTGATCCACTTTAGTTTTCTTAAACTTAAATAAATAAATTACATATGGCCCAAATATGTCAACACCAGAATATAAACACATATGTGTGATTGTGCTGCTACGACAGCCTGCACTCTCAAATGATTGTTTGTTTTCCACAATTTTCTGGAACCTGGCAGGAAATCAGAAGTCAGTGAGGTCAAGTCAAGTTCTTCCAAAAACCAAACCGAGGACGAAAACATTTTTCTTATGGACCTCCTTTTTGTGCACAAAGCGTTGTTGCATTGTTCCCTGCAAAGTCTGAAGCTTGTGTACATGTCAGAGATGGAGAAAATGTGATTTATGGTGATAAAAAGTAACAGACAAACAAAAAAGGACTGTGGGATGTGTCTAATTCGGCTATCATGATATCTAGATGTGATCATGATAGTCTACTTTTATTCTCTCAGTCAATTCCCACAACAATGAAATAGCAATTAATTCAAAATTAAGTAGTACAAAGTGCAGTAGCTGCTGTCGGTTGATCCAGTTCTGAGCAACAACTTTCTGTTTTTTAGAAATGTATTGTCACATTGACACATTCTCCTCTTCTTATCTTTCTACCTCTGAAGAAGATGAAGAAATTAACCATATCTTATTGTATTAATCACTAAATCAACAGGTAGACGTTCAACTGATGTGAACAGTATCTAAGCTATAAGTAGCGCCAGACATAATCCAAGCATTTACAAGTTTATTTGTGGGACAACATGTACTCATCCGGCTTTTTTGCTAGCAGATTTTGTCTAGAGGCTACACTTAGTTTATACAGGTTTTATTTGAATCACAAATACAACATTTTACCACAGACAAAAAAAAAAGCATGACAACATAATCGATTAAAAGTGATTTTCCTTTTTAATCCATGCTTTTATTTATCTCTTTGACTGACATCTTCTAAACAAATGTTTGATGAATCACAAGAATGGGACAAAGATCTTAGTTAAGAGACATTTACAGAACGTATTAGTCTGTAACACGATGAAGCCACAGCATCTAGATTACCAGCACTGATGTCTTGATCTTGTTTTTGTGGTGACAAATAGTATTAACTCACCAGGTAGAAATTACATGTGTGTGTATATGTGTTGAACGTGAGCACAAATGTGCACAAAATTGATTTATTTCTGCAAAATAAATAATTTTCAACTACTTGTTTGTTGTGACTGGAAAACACATCTGCAAATGCTTTTTTAAATTTTTTTTATTGCAAACTCCTGCAATTCAAGACCTCAATAAAATCAGTCGAATTCATCATCTAGGAACCATGAATGTCTGCGGCAAAATTTGTGCCAATCCATCCAATAGATGTTGAGATATTGAGTCTGGACCAAAGTGGTGGACGGACCAACCAACTACTCCATTACTGTGGCTCCAAATATGTAATATCTGAATTATTATATTGTATTCTTGAGAAAATCTTACGTGACGTTTCTACTACAGCTACAACGAAAAGCAACTGTTGAATGTTTGGAGAATGGAGATTGATTGAGTCATTGATTTTTCTGGGTATCAGATATACAATGAATACAATGAATGAATGATCACAAAGACTACATCTGTAAGCTGACCTACTGTATATGCCACTTCTGTGAGATTAATTTCTCCTCAGTTCCCTATTATACTGCTTATGGTGCATATTCCACTGTCTGGGGGAGGAAATGCCAATAATGCAACATCCGAGCCTCCGGCCTGCGTTTCCATGCAGCAGGCTACCAGCGTCTCCACCACCCCCTAAATCATCAAGCTTTTCATGGACCACCACCGCTCTCCCAATCACAGACAAGCCTCCAAACAGCGTTGCGACAGATTCAATCATGGCATTGATTTTTCCTTCTTGTGGCTCAAAGTTACCAAAGTCTCCAGGGTGGTTGGGGTGGTGTACACCATGTGGATTGTAGTGGCCACCAGTGGAGTCACACCCCTGGCTCAGGTCTCCGTACTGATGGATGTGCACCGCTCTGGGCTGTGGAACACCATCTGTTGGGAAGCCGTTGAATCGAAGAAGGACCTTGAGAGTTCCCTGAGGATAATCTTGCTTAAACAGCGCCCGGCCGTACACTTTGGGCAGACCCTGGGCCAGTGAGGTGCTGGGTCTCATTTTGCAGGCTGCATACAGAGTGCCATTGTACTGTGAGACCTCTGGTGGAGCCAAAGTGTCACTGTCAGCTGAGACACATTGTTGACAGCCTGCCAGGAGGGCCAACAGTGCTCCCAATATACTCAATGATCTGGAAGATAATAAAATTATTAGGACAATGTCTCTTTAAAGTAAAAGTAGCAATGCATCGCTGTGTAAATACTTTGTTAAAATTCCATTACTTGCAGGAATATTATCAGAAGAATGTACTTAAGTCTTAAACAAATACTAATTATTAAGTCTTTCCAGGATACATATATTACATAACAACTTAAGGTTATTATGAATCATAAATATGTAAGAAGTATTTTAAATTTCTGATGGATGGTGGAACCACCAGTTTCACCTGCTTTCTCTACAGTTCATGGTTCATCTCATGTTATATCATCATATGTTTGGTTTATTAATCTGCAAAGTAACTATAGTTGCAAAAAAGTGCAATATTCCCCCCTACAATGTAGTACTTTAGTAATTGTACTTAGTTACTTTCTTCACTGTGCATGTTTTAGAGTAAACAAGTCCAACATTTTCTGAAAGTAAAAGTGTAAGAAGCACAAATATTGTGCAATGTTTTCTGAAAGTAAAAGTGTAAGAAGCACAAATATTGTGCAATGTTATCTCAACATTGGCACAAAGCCCTCGATTGTGTTTTCAACCCTAACTGCCACAAAGGGTAATATCCTCAGTGATATCCTAGTGATGTTAAAAATGAATGTACACTACATAAATTTGACTATACAAGTGCAGCTTTTAGCCTTGAAAAGCACTAAAAGGTCTCCTAAAGCACAGGCTGTTCCTATCAGTACACAGTAAACATGGTGTCGCAGTATTTTCTCCTGCATGTAAAGCTGATTAAAGTCAGACAGTTTAGATTTCCGCCAAATGGGTAAATTCCTCTTACCCGTGTAGACGCATGGTCAGCAGAAACACTTCCACTCCGTTCAAGTCGTTGATCTTCTGAGGAGTCAGGATGAAATGTTTTTCATAAGAGTCCTGTCTGAACGTGGCCGCAGGCGTTATTTTCTCAGGGTGGAGCAGAGTTTTTTTTTTTTTTTTCAATATAACGAACAGGTTTTTGTTTTTTTTATTCTCACAGCTCCTCGGCCTGTTTTTCTCCAGCTGCTGCAAAAGTATAAGTGGAAAAAGACTTGTCGTGTTGTTATTAACGCCTCGTCTGGTGACAGAAACTCCTCCTCTTTAAGCTGTAACTTGGAATTTGTTTACTTCTCATAGATGGCTCCAGACGTTTATAATTATCCCCAAAGAAAGAAAAAGAAAATGTTGAATACAAGTGACAGAGGTCAGTTTCACTGGTGAAAGTACACTGCTCTTATGTACACTAGCTCACCCAATCATACACTGTAGAGAGGAAAAATTATATTTTACAGCTTATTTCTGCTTTTTCTTAAATATGTAGTACGACACATGCACAGTCCATTGTTTTGACTATAAACCCTGCATTACTTTTTTTTGCTCACTTTAGAGATGTTACAAACATTTAGCCCAGTTGTCTCTTCACAGGTTGGTACAAAATGTTAAAGACACAGATCTCAATAAAAAAATGTGTAAAATGCAACTGCATGGCTAAATAAAATCTAAATGCAACTCAAAAAACAAAAGTGCTACATTCATTTTGAAAGACGGACTTTGCTTACTATCTCGCTTACCGTTTGGGAGCTGCTGTAATTAATATGGATTAATAAAGTATGTCTGATTCTGATTCTGATGTTTGAGACACACATTGTACCTGACACTCTGTGTCAGTAGTTGCGTGAATAACATTATAACATAATGCTGAAATAATGAAGGACTTTCAACTTTGTGACAAAAGAAACCACCTTGCTTTAGGAGGCAACTCAGCCCCGTCTGTGGGGGCGGCAGTAGCTCAGTCCATAGAGACTTGGCTTGGGAACCGGAGGGTGGGCAGCTCAAGTCACTGCCGATGTGCCCTTGAGCAAGGCACCGAACCCCCCCAACTGATCGCAGGGTGCTGGTCTGGCATGGCTGCCCATCACTCCACCATCTCTCTCCACACACTTGTCTATGAGCGTTGAACTTGTACTGTATGTGTGTTTGGGGTTAAAAATGCATGTAAATAAAAAAAACTAAGTGAAAAAAGAATTCTCCCGTTGAGGGGATTAATAAAGTTTATCTTCTTCTTCTTCATCTAACCAATATTTTTTTGACTATCATTGTGTCATTAATAAATAATTCACTGACAAACGCTGTAATAATATACTGTATTTCTAGATAGATAGATAGATAGATAGATAGATAGATAGATAGATAGATAGATAGATAGATAGATAGATAGATAGATATACTTTATTTATCCCAAGCTGGGAAGTTCTCTGAGAAATTCTAGAATTAAATAATTCACCATGCCTTATTTTAGAAAAATAAACATTTTGTGTGCATAGCAGAGAAAAATCTGAAATCTTTTACTTCAACTCAAAAAAACCAAAGTGCTACATTTGTGTTTTTTGAAAGACGGACTTTGCCCCGATTTTATTAAACATGCATGTTTAAAAATATCAAAACTTTAGGAGGTGCCCAGTTTGTAATTATGACCTGGTATAGTATGTGAACACTGTTTAAAAACAAGTCAATTATGGCGAGCCCTATGACATAAACATTGCATTAGATAGATAGATAGATAGATAGATAGATAGATAGATAGATAGATAGATAGATAGATAGATAGATAGATAGATAGATAGATAGATAGATAAAAACAAAAGTGCTACATTTATGTTTTTTAAAAGACGGACTTTGCCCCGATATTATTAAACATGCATGTTTAAAAATATCAAAATGTAGGAGTTGCCCACTTGTAAATATGACTTGGATAGTATGTGGACACTGTTTACATAACTGGTACTTTAAAAACAAGTTAATTATGGCAAGCACTATGACATAAACATTGCATTAGATAGATAGATAGATAGATAGATAGATAGCAGCAGCAGCATTACACAGTGACGATAGACAAACTAAGAATAAAACTATAAAGAACAAACTATACATAATAAAATATCAAAATAGCAATAGTAAATAAAATATATTGTACAAAAGTATATACAGCAAATTGACTCCCGCCCACTCCATGAGGTGCAAATTTAGATGCAAATTATTATTACACAAAAATCTATGAAGTTAAAATTCTCGTTGACAGCTGTTAAAGCGCAGCTCGCACTCCCGGCCTGCAGGTGGCGCTCAGCGTGTGCGCGTCCTGTGCAGAGCGGCTCGTGCCTCAGCTTTGAAGGCAGGAAAACCAACACACACACACAGGAACCGGAACCAGGACACCGAGCTGGGTCCATATTGCCCGGTTAGAACAGTGTTCGCGTTAATATCTTAAAAACATTAAGACACATTCTGCCCCGCTCTTAAAGATGTCTAAAAGACATCGTCTTGATCTGGGTGATGACTACGCCGCGAGCAAGAAGAGGTCTGAGGGGTAAGGAGGCTCACGCGCCCGCTTTAAGCAGTTAGGCACGAGCTAACCGTTAGCCGAGCTAACGTTTAAACGAGAACCGGGGCGATTTAACGGTAACCGTTAACGACGGTAACGGCGCCTCACGGCTGCCTGTGACTTAGTGTTATAAATGTTTGGTTAAATAAAAAGCTCACACACATATTTAGGGATTAATGCGAACAAACAAACACGAAGCGGCTACGTCACAGCGCCGAGGCACGTGTGTGTGTGCGCGCGCTGGGCTCACGTTCCCCTTTAGCGACATGCTAACGACTTAGCTTCACGTTAAACATCTGATTTTATTTAGACATGAGGTTTCATTTTACACCTTTTTTTTTTTAATTGAGATGTTTGTCTTTAACATTTTGTACCAACCTGTGAAGAGACAGCTGGGCTAAATGTTTGTAACAGCTTCAAAGTCACAAACAGAAAGTAATGCAGGGTTTATGACAGGGCTGTTAGTTACCTAACACACTGCTGTGTGTGTGTAATATATATACTTTAAAGAAAATGCAGAAATAAGCTGTAAAATATGAATTTTTGTATGATTGGGTGAGCTGTAGTGTACATAAGAGCAGGTTAATAAATCAACACTGCCAGTTTGCTGCCAATCAGAAATACTTTAATAATCCCTGCAGGGAAATTGTGTTTGTTACAGCAGCTAAGTGAGATAGTAAGTGATAGCAAGAAGACAAAACTTTAACACTATACACCTATAAGATATCCTATTTTAACACATGTATAAATAACAGTTAAAAACAGTGACAGTGAACTATGCAATATGTAAATCTAAAACCTCATAAAGAATTTAGTCTTTGAGAGACTGTACAGAGAATACACTGATTGTTTAAAGTGCAGTATGCACGTGTGGAAGATTGCACTTATGTATTGCACAAGCAAGTTCGATAGCTACTGGACTTGGAGTGTCTGATATTGTAAAGTAAAGCGGCTGATGCTCACAGGTAAGAAAGACTTCTTGTGTCTCTCTGTGGAGCATCTTGGTGCCGGCAGTCTGTGACTGAAGTCGCTCCTGAGTCTGTCCAGCAGCTCATGTAGTGGGCGGGAGTCAATTTGCTGTATATACTTTTGTACAATATATTTTATTTACTATTGCTATTTTGATATTTTATTATGTATAGTTTGTTCTTTATATTTTTATTCTTATGTTGTCTATCGTCACTGTGTGTAATGCTGCTGCTGCTGCACTGTGATTTCCCAGCTTGGGATAAATAAAGTCTATCTATCTATCTATCTAACTATCTATCTATCTATCTATCTATCTATCTATCTATCTATCTATCTATCTATCTATTGCAATGTTTATGTCATAGTGCTCGCCATAATTAACTTGTTTTTAAAGTACCAGTTATGTAAACAGTGTCCACATACTATCCAAGTCATATTTAGGTGATTTTTATAAGTGGGCAACTCCTACGTTTTGATATTTTTAAACATGCATGTTTAATAATATCGGGGCAAAGTCCGTCTTTTAAAAAACATACATGTAGCACTTTTGTTTTTTTGAGTTGAAGTAAAAGATTTCAGATTTTTCTCTGCTATGCACTCAAATTTATCTGAAATTTGAATTTTTCCCCTCACTGACTGAATTTCCCAGAATTAACAACCAGCTGCCCCAAATTAAAGTTATTTTTTATCATACTGCGTAATGAATATAGTTTGATTACTTTGTTTCAGTAACTCAGTTTTATTTATTCTTTTTTTGTCGTTTGTTTATTTGTAACTAGATGTTTACGTGAAGGGAGAAAGTAGATAAAATGAACTAATTAAATAATTCCGTAGGCTGAACTGTTAGACTACAGGTGCACTGACCTAAACTGATTGTGACAGTAGTACAAGGCACAGTGTTTTTTTTTCTTCCACAGTTCTAATGATGTCCTGCTCTGATGTTGACAGGAGAGACAGGGACCGTGACAGAGACCGCGAGGACCGCTCTAGGGACAGGGACCGAGATAGGGACCGGGACAGGGACCGAGACCGGGACAGAGACCCGAAGCCTTCTAGTGCCCCGCCTAACAGCACGGCGGCCGTGCCATGCTTGCCAACCATCAAGCAGATGGCCATGCACCAGCAGATCAACCCATTCACCAACTTGCCGCACACGCCGCGCTTCTACGAGATCCTGAAGAAGAGGTTACAGCTCCCAGTGTGGGAGTACAAGGAAAGCTTCAGCGACATCATCACACGCCATCAGAGCTTTGTCCTTGTCGGAGAGACCGGTTCTGGAAAGACAACACAGGTCTGAAATGCAATAAATCAGTCCGACTCGAAAAGCTTATGTAATGCTTGTTGGACGCTTTTGAAGTACCATCATATTTATTATGATGACAGTGTTTCTGTGTGTTGAAGTATTAAAATAATTGCAACCTTTGCTTCAATCTCCAGATCCCACAGTGGTGCGTGGACATGGTGAGGGGCCAGCCTGGTCCAAAGCGGGCGGTAGCCTGCACCCAGCCCAGGAGAGTGGCGGCTATGAGCGTGGCTCAGAGAGTGGCAGACGAAATGGATGTCATGCTTGGACAGGAGGTCGGATACTCCATCCGATTCGAGGACTGTAGCTCTGCCAAGACTATACTCAAGTAAGTGACCGAGATCCGCTGATGCTGCAGTAACTGCTTTTTATTGAAGCAGAGCAATTTGTTTGAGAACGTCTTAATCTAACAAAGCATATCTGTAATTTCTTTAGGTACATGACAGACGGTATGTTGCTAAGAGAGGCTATGAACGACCCGCTGCTGGAGCGATACGGCGTTATAATTCTGGACGAGGCCCACGAGCGAACTCTGGCCACAGATATCCTGATGGGAGTACTCAAAGAGGTGGTGCGCCAGAGACCGGATCTGAAGGTATTGGTTCATTTTCTAATAAGGGCGATGGATTATTTGCATGCCTTTATGATTATATATGTAATGGCACTAATCACACACAGACACATTGGTGCTTTAACAACATGTAAAGCAAAGTTTTTCCCTACGCACAGGTGATCGTCATGAGTGCCACGCTAGACGCCGGCAAGTTCCAGATTTACTTCGACAGCTGTCCTCTCCTGACTATTCCTGGCCGTACACACCCCGTCGAGATTTTCTACACACCCGAACCCGAGCGGGACTACCTTGAAGCAGCGATCCGCACCGTTATCCAGATCCACATGTGTGAAGAAGATGAAGGTGACTGCCTTCTCTTTCTCACCGGTCAAGAGGTAAGACTTGTTGGTGCTCGCGTCGCTGGTTCAGTGGTTTCCTCAAAGCTGCGCTGTTACGTTTCCTGAACTGAAGTGACATTATTATTTTTTTTTAATTTCAGGAAATTGATGAAGCCTGCAAACGGATCAAGCGTGAGGTCGATGACCTCGGACCTGAAGTTGGAGACATCAAAATCATTCCACTGTATTCCACATTGCCACCACAGCAGCAGCAAAGGATCTTTGAGCCGCCTCCTCCAAGAAAGCCCAATGGTGCAATAGGAAGAAAGGTACACTTTAATAATGGATGCATGTTGAGCGTTATATATTAAATGTATAAACATGTCATGCATCTTTCTGTGTCCATTTACACCTACTTATCAGCCTTGGGTGATGAATATCTAACAGTGTTGCTTCATCCTCAGGTTGTGGTTTCAACAAACATTGCTGAGACCTCTCTGACTATCGATGGTGTGGTGTTTGTCATTGATCCTGGATTTGCCAAGCAAAAGGTGAGAAAAAGCATATCTCCCCTCAAAATGTTGATGATCTGTTAAAACTCATTCATAGAAATGCAGACACAGTATGTTTGGTCCAGCTCAGATTTTTTTTAACATGCTTTCAAATGCGTGTCCAGGTTTACAATCCACGTATCAGAGTCGAGTCTTTGCTCGTCACGGCCATCAGTAAAGCTTCTGCCCAGCAGAGGGCAGGGCGAGCTGGCAGAACACGTCCAGGAAAATGTTTCCGCCTCTACACGGAGAAGGCCTACAAAACAGAGATGCAGGCAAGTGACAACAGTTACAGACTTCTAGTCTTATTCATTTTTTTTTTTAGATTTACAGGTCGACAAAAACAAAGCTTCAGCTATCCATGGTTGCTTTTTTTAGTGTTTTATTAACACTTTAAACATCTCCACTCCAGGATAACACATACCCTGAGATTCTCCGATCCAACTTGGGATCTGTTGTGCTGCAGCTGAAGAAGCTGGGTATTGATGACCTCGTGCATTTCGACTTCATGGATCCACCAGGTGAGTCAGTCTGCATTAGTTTCATCAAGTGACAAAACATTTATTAATCTCTACCCACGCGTGACTCTGACCGTTCGATCCGTTTCCTCCCGCAGCTCCTGAGACACTGATGAGGGCCCTGGAGCTGCTGAACTACCTGGCAGCTCTCAACGATGACGGCGACCTGACGGAGCTGGGCTCCATGATGGCAGAGTTTCCTTTGGACCCCCAGCTGGCTAAGATGGTCATTGCCAGCTGCGAGTTTAACTGCTCTAATGAGATCCTTTCCATTACTGCCATGCTGTCAGGTAATGCCCAGGACTGGGCTGACCTCTTCCTTGCCTTCTGTGGGCCAAGTCTCTTTGGCTTAAACACTACTGCTACTGACTTAGTCGAACTTAGTTTGTGCACAGCATTGTGGAGCATGCAAATTAAGGCAGAATTATTAATCATGTTTAATGTGGTATTAGTGAATTCTGTTCATATTTTTAATTCCTAGCGTCAAAACAATGTCCCAGATAAAAATGTTTTCGAATTTTATTATTTTTGTTTAAACCAGTTGGCAACAAACAAGTGCAGATAGTATCAGATTACATCCAAATGTGAGAAAGTGGCAAATATTTAAGTGTTTCTCCTGCACACAGTTGGAGGCAAACGTTTTACCTTCATTAGAAGTTTTTCAAAACATTTCGACGTAGCTTTGTTTGTCTATCTTGCTTCCAGAGAAACATATTTCATTTTCAAGCTAAGATTACCTTTCTTCCCAAGGAAGTGTATAGTATAGGGAGTGTACTGTGTGTACAATAATCATTATTTTATCGTAGGATTTAACAATCTGCATGTCGTTTTTTTCATAGCCGTATAGCTCCAATATATGAACTCATACGTCATCGTCATGAGGTCTTTTTACTCTCGGCAACACTCACTAACTTTAGGTTTTAAACGAAGGCTGTAATATGTGCGTTTACTTAGTAGTGAGTTTTTCAGTTTGTTGCCAGTGTTTCATCCCCAAAACAAGCGGATAGGGCAGGCACCACTTAAATATCTTCATATTCATCGCATTTATCAGACTTTTTCTTTTCATTGAAACGGTGTACTGTATATTTTGACTATTATCGTTGTGTGTAGCTGTCGTGTAGCCTGTAAATATTATCTGTTCTCTTTTAAGGCAATATAGTTAAATATCTGAATCTTGAAAAGTTACATTGCTGGTGTCCCTAACACTTTGTAGTTGTGTGAAAACTCTTGTTTTACAGATGTGGTTAAATGACCCCCCCCTCTCTACGAGCTAATAGCCATTACAGTTGGGAATGACCTTGAGAAAAGACTGCAGATCCCTTTGATAGAGCTTGTGGTCCTGCCCTGTCCCAACGCAGTGTCGAGTGCCCTAGCATCATAGGCTTTGCTCCATTTTTCTGTGAATGTTTGACTCATCCCTATGGGCGGCTTTGTTGGGGCCCATACCAACCTTGTTTAGTCCCACAGTGTTTTGTCCGCCCCACGGAGGCTAAGAAGGCAGCAGACGAGTCCAAGATGAGGTTTGCTCACATCGACGGAGACCACTTGACGCTGCTCAACGTCTATCACGCCTTCAAACAAAGTGAGCGTCCGTCTTAAAGATCTCCTTGAGACAAGTTTGGAAAAACATTTTATCTGATCTTTAAATTAATTCTGCTCCTGCTCTATTAAAATATTTTTCATTTGCAAACCGGACACAATATGTTACTGCTTCACTGTTCAATTTTTCAAATTCACACTTGTGTAATTTGTATGTTAGATCATGATTGGCTTCCACTACTTCTGATTTCACAGAGTCATGTTTGTACATACATGTCTTATTTTAAGGGGAACACTGAGAGACTTTCCTCCTTCCTTTAAAAGATGAATGTGAAAAGTCTTCTAGTGTCAAAATCTGCACAGTGAAGCTCAATGTGAAGTAACCATAGGCATTTTTTTAATAGAGGGGGACTTTAAGTTCTGCAACACACCTCCTATTTTATTTTATTATCATGTTGCAGCTTTAAAAAAAATTTAAATGTGTCTTTAGTTTCATAGATGCTCATGTGTTCACCAGCTAGTTGAAGTTAAAACCAAAACTTTATTTCAAAATAGGAATAAATCAGTTTATATTTGAGTTCTCTGCAGGTTTGTCACAATAATTGACTCCTGTTTATCACGGTCTTTGATTAGTTTAGCTCAGTCAGCAGAGCAGCCGCCCCATATGCGAAGGCTCGCTGCAGAGGCCCAGGTTCAAATCCCGACCTGTGTGTTTCCATCTTACTCCCCACGTCACTCTTCAGCTGTCTCTATCAAATAAAGCAAAGGCCAAAAAAAACAATCTTAAAAGAAAAAAAAATACAATTAAAGACTTCTCATGTCTTTTATTGAAAGTGTAAAGACCTGACACAAATTAATCAGAATCCTTGTTTTTTCCAGACCATGAGTCTAACCAGTGGTGCTATGACAACTTTGTCAACTACCGCTCACTGATGTCTGCCGACAACGTGCGGCAGCAGCTGTCCAGGATCATGGACCGTTTCAACCTGCCCCGCCGGAGCACAGAGTTCACCAGCAGAGATTACTACATTAACATCCGCAGGGCGCTCTGCACTGGCTTCTTCATGCAGGTGAACAATCATTAGTAAATGTTTTAACAGTGACATCTTTCATGATGTTTTTTTCGCAGACCCAGAAAAAGTGTAAATTAACTTTTAGAGGTTTATATTTATCTGTTTGTTTGTTTTGTCCTGCAGGTAGCTCATTTGGAACGCACAGGTCATTACCTCACAGTCAAAGACAACCAAGTGGTCCAACTGCACCCATCTACAGTCCTGGACCACAAGCCTGAGTGGGTGCTCTACAATGAATTTGTCCTCACCACCAAAAATTACATCCGCACTTGCACAGATATCAAACCAGAGTGGTATGTATACAGAGATTAGAGTTTCATTGAGATGAATGACTATAACCGAGCTTTGATTTGTACATGATCTCCTGACAAACTTCTTTCTTCTGTTACAGGCTGGTGAAGATCGCACCGCAGTACTATGAAATGAGTAACTTCCCACAATGTGAAGCTAAAAGACAGCTGGAGCGAATCATTGCCAAATTAGAGAGCAAGGAGTATTCTCAGTACTGAACAACAGCCAAGAAGTGTCCTGGAAAACAACAGCGTACTATAGTTTTAGATCTTTCTGTATCATTGTATCTTAATGTTTCAAATCTGGCATTTTGATTTTTATATTTTGTTTTGCTTTTTGTTTTGTTTTGTTTTTTTGTTTTCCTTTTTCCCCCATCAATGTTAATTCTGTAACTAAGTGTTATGTCAGATGAAATATCAGCAGTAAATATTAGACCTGGCTATAAAGATTTTCAAAAGGAATATCAGAAACATGTCATTTAGATGTGATTGACTTTCCTTTAGAGGATTGCTGAGTCAAAGATTTGTGCTTGCTTTGTTTCTTTAATAAAGGAGCTTTGACTTAATTTCTGTGTACATTGATGAGTAAAGCTTGAGTCCTTAGTGGAGTGTGCCTGTCTATTGATACTGATTTGGTAGTTCAAGATGTGTCGTTAACAAATGTACTAGATTTAAATAAGTCTGGTTTATGATAAATCAGTACACATAGTACCTCTTCTGTGTGCTAAATATCTTGTTAATTCATATTGGTTCTTTGGTATGTGTTTTGAAAATTCTCAGATGTGATACATAAATGTATAAATACAACCACACACACGAGCAAATGTGGAGAGCTGGTGGAGTGATGGGCAGCCATGTAGTGGCACCCTGGTTGCCTTGTTGAAGGGCTTGAACTGGCCACCCTCCAGTTCCAGTTCAGTTTTCAGGGAACAAAGTCACATCCAAAGTACTTTTCATCCACTTTTATTTTATCACAATAGTGCATATTGTTTATAATTCACCTTTTAACAGTGGTTCCCAGTCTGGAGGTTAATTGTGGGGTTAAGCGATGAAGGGGAAGACGAAGGAAAACTTAACTGCAATGCAAAAAAGTGTTCAAAGGAAACTGGGTAAAAAACGCTTTTATGTCAGCATGATCCAAAAAGATTGGGAATCTCTGCCTCATACTGCAATAGTAATTATTTATTTACTAAATAGTACAACTAACTTGTGTTAACTAACATATATTCCTAAACCCTCCCAAGCATCTAAACTAAATTGCTAAAAAATACCTGCATGGCTAAATATGCTCTGATGCCAGTGACTATGTTCACTACCACTGCTGTTCAATATCCTCTATAGTCTCTGGCAGGCACCGGTTGCGTGTCTCTGACAACGTTCTTGCCACTGTTGCCCCCAGTACAGCCGTACCGCACAGGACAACCTGGGGCAGTTCCTTCCACACCTCGTCCAGTAAGAGAATCAAAGGAGCCACAGCTACGCCAAATCGAGCCATGAAGGAGTTGTATCCCATACCGTTCTGCCTAAAGAAAAACATTCATAGACATTACTCTTAACAACAGAGACTACCTTTAGGGCTCTAAAGGACGTTTAGGTAGAAAAAAAAAGCTCTGCAGTGTTGATATAGCTCTGTAAATGCTGGTTGTGTGCAAGTGGAAATATGTGGTGTTCAGGTTGATAAAAACAAAGAGGAAAAGAAAGGCATGCATAGTTACCTTACTACAGTGGGGTAGAGCTCAGAACTGTAGAGTACAACGGTTGCAAAGGATGCTGAAGAAAACCCTTTTCCAATAACTGCTACTACTGTTCTGGCAACAGACATGTCTGAAAACACAACATCAGTGACTGAGGTATAAACTTTATTATTTAATCATTAAAATACTGGAATTCCTTACATATTCTTATATAATGCCTACCTTTAGGTACTACAATGTTGATCCCAAGACAGACAAAAGCCATCAGCAGAGCTCCCACCTCAGTGGATCGTCTGCCTATCCCATCCAGTAAGAAATAAACTGACACTTTGGCTGGGAGCTCAATTACAGCATAGACAAATTGAGTGAGATAGATATTGAGCCCAAAGCCTGCAATGTTGAAGCTGATGCCATAAAATGTAGTTGCAACACAAAACCTGGAGGAAGAGAAAGTGGAAACTCAGTAAATCAAGTTGATTGTTTAGACACAATCAGAACTTTTCATCTGGATATTTTAAAACATAAAATTGTCTCTTTGACCCAAATCTAAAATGTTTTACAACCTACAATTAAAAAGCACAATGGCACCAGGAATACAGACCACAGTATACCAGTACGTAGGGCCAGTTTCCTCATTTTGGGTGTCCGTATCAGATCGAGGTAGGAATAGGTCCGATCTCTTTTCTCAGTCACAACAATGGTAGACAATGTCTGAAAGAATGCAAAGAAGCATTGTTCTGTACACCATGTGCAGTATTAATAATAACAGTAATATATAAGATTGCTGGTCCAAGGCTATGTTGTTGATTTTTGATTTAACACTCATCTGGAATATGCTTACCTCTACTTTAAGAGTGTCAATTAACTCCTCTGTTTGGTTCATCTTGGCACATTTCTTCAAATACATCTGAGCTCGCTCCAGCTTTCCGTTGGCAATGAGCCACCTTGCTGACTCTGGCATCCACCTAATGTTGAAGGCAAAGATATTTTTTTACTGCTGATGTATTACACAGCAATTAATTCCATATTAACATTAAAAACAAATACAGCAGAAATTATGACCCTACACTGTAAACATTTATTTTTTTAAATGATCAAATGACAAAATGACAAAATCTGTACATATTTTAATCACAGATAATTATTGTCATTCAATGTAAATTTGTATGTAAATAACAATTTTTCTGTACAAAAATAAGAAATAACTGTAATTTGTCATTATTGGCAAAAGTTTGGTTGCCATAACTTTATAGAATTTTGTATACAATTTTAAAAGATAGAAAAGTAGTGTAAAAAATATAGATGTATTTTAACCTATATCTAACCCCAGCTGGGTAAGGGTTAGGGTTAGGGGGTGCAGCACAAACATAGCATGCAAGTAGCATCCCTAACTTGTTATCCAATCCTATGGGGACTTAAATAAATATCTTGAGTGTGGCAGAAAACATCAGAGGACAGGGATACTGGGTTAATGAATAGTGTGATTATTTACATTCCTATGTATAGTACTGTAGAAGGCTCCTGTTGAACTAAAAGATCTGACCTTTGAGTCATACCTCCATGTGACAATGCCCAAGGTTACCGGTGAGGTGACTGTAACAATTAGCCACCGCCAGTCAGTCACAAAGTAAGCAATGACCGCAAATACAGTGTTCCCGAAAGTCCACGATAAGCTGTCGATCACTCCTACCAGCTTTCTGTGTTTAATGTCCACCCACTCCATGCCTGCAGAGAACAAAGACCTCATCACTTTGCAAGGGTGCAGATCTGCATGTGGTAGATTAGGTGTCTGTGAGGTGAACAGATCATGATTAACAGTTTACAACAGGAATTAAATTATATAATTACTGAGGACTGTTGAGACAATGACGATGCCAGTGATACAAAACCCAGTGAAGAACCTCAGCACTGCGAACATGATGTAGGACGTTGAAAAAGCACTTGCAACTGCGAAAATCATTCCAGACACATATGACACCAGAAGCATGATCCTTCGGCCAAACCTATGGAGAGTCGTAGTGTCTCCAGGTTATAATTTTATCCACTGATTAAAACACTGTGTCATCAGAGTTATAGGCAGAATATCAAGTAAGCAAGCTTTGATACCTGTCACTTAGACTTCCAAAGGACATGGCTCCGAACATCACTCCAACAAAGAAGATGGTAGCAGTTGCTTTGTTTTTCCCTCTTCTGTGACACACCAGGTCCCACTTGTATAAAGAAACAAATAGGACATGAGTGACTTCTACCTAAAACATGTACATTTTAGATTGTTTGATGTTTTACAAATGAAAATAAATGTAGGTCACCTCTGAGGTCAGCGTAGACTTGAAGGTGGTGTTATCGTACACCCATCCAGTCTGGCACGACACTGTCGGTAGTTCAGTAATGTTGGAAGAGTTGAACAGCAGATGATACTGAGGCTCTGCAAACATTTTACAGGAGCTTGGAGTCCCATCCTCATTGACTGGAATACCAACAACAAGCTTCTCGGCTTGAGATAAATTGCTAAAAACACCTCCGTCATCCAGAGAGCTGATGTCGCAGTGATGAGAGGGAACAGCGGCTATGAAGTTGTTCAGCATGAAGTGGCAGGGCATTGTAAAGCGGCCAATGAAGTTGATCACAATGATAATTTTCTGAAATCTTCCAAATCCATTAATATCATCAAGAATGTTCTCGAACCTCATTGTGTCTTCCCAATGTGTGCAAAATGTCTTCCTTTGAAATTTCTTCCTCAATCGCCCACGCCTGTACAGACTCTGAGACCTGGAACAGGGCAACCTTTGGTATTTTGGGGGCTGTTGGACTAGATTTGAAATTGGTGAATATTTTACTTCACTTAACCACTAAAATAACTTGTATACTGTATGTATGTGTGAAACAGTACGGATTAGTGGTAGAAGTTAAAACAGGATCCTCAGTATGTGAAATGGGTCATCATTTCATTTTCTTGCATTTTATTTAAGAAATATAATCTCTTTATTGCTTTACAACACAAAAAGTAGCCATAGATTAGTTGTAATGCAAAGACTGTTTTTAAAGATTCTTAGGTTTAATGAGTTAACTGATATAACTTAAGTCAAACAGTGATTGAAGCGTAGACAAATATATGATCTTTTTATACCCTTTTTAATCAGCAAACATTTCCAGATAATTTAGTTAAATACTTTTTGTAAATATGAAATAAATATCCGTTCATTTATTATTCAAGATGACCACACAGTCGTGGTGACCCTTGGAGCTGTGCTGTTAGGCGGAATAGATCCTAGAACGGTCCTCCAAGAAAACTGGTCTCAGGTCAGACAAAAAGAGCCATTGGAGTGGCAAATCTTTGGTCAAGCAACCTTGCTTAAATTAGAGAGAGAAGAGTCAGCAACCCCATGTCTGAGGCCATTGTACCATGTCATAAAATGGTACACTGCAAGTGGAAGTCTGAAGTGATTTCTTGTTCCCAAAGGAAAGATGGAGTGGGTGATCATTATGTTTCAGTCATTACTGGCCATGAATTTGGAGACTTAATAAGACTGTGGAAGCCGGTAACTAACTTGGGATTGATATCTTGGATCTGGGATAAATTCCATTCACAGTTTTAGGCTGGAGGACCAATGAGCAGGACTTCAGTCTTGTCTGACCTAAATTGTGAAAAGTTGTAGGTAGCTTGTCATAGTCATCAGGTTTGAACAAGAGATATGACTGTGTATAACTGAAAGGAGATATCATAGCAGTAAATATGGTGATAAATATGTACAAAGAAAACAGGACAGGAACCAAAATTGAACCCTGTGGTACTCCACGTTACAGAGTGTCTGGGATGCAGAGAAAGAGAAAAGTAATGATCTCTCATCTCTGTGAATTTGTCTAGCTATAAGTAAATAAGTAAACAGTCAGCAAATTATTGAACTTCCACTTCAGTAAGTTCTTTTAAGGCCACACATTTTACAATAAATATGGTTCATGAAATCATGGCCTCGGACAACTGTCAAATATTGTTTGAATATTATTTTCAAGCATTTTTTTTTTGGCATGTGCACAATGTTTTTGTTGCAAAAGACAGTAACACCATATTGTGACAAGATTATTCTTCAGTAGTAGAGTTCAGTTTACTTAATCCTTTTTGTCCCCTGCAAGACTCAATGAGTTCCTTCCTTCCATCATTCCCTACCTGTGGCAACGTTATGAGCCATGTTTCGGGTACAATTTTTCTTCCATTTTAAGCATGTGGCCAAGCTATTGCAATCATCTCTGCCTTATCTTAGAGAGGTCATGGGTTGTGATCGTGTAAGACAAGAAGATAACACATAGCCTTAACCTCTGTGGCATGTCTTGATTCTTTTCAAACCATGCCAGAATTCAGAACTATACAAGAGTGTGGACCTCTGTGTTTAGGCTGCATTCGAAACCTTTGGTTTCTCAGGACTCTTTACAAACTCTGCCAGTTTAAGGTTTTAGGCAGTGTGAAGCTACTACGATTTGGTTGCTTGCTAGGATTTTCCCTCCTATTTATCACACGCCAAGTCCCACTTTCCCCTAAAATAGGATCATTTAATCTGGAAAGTTGAACACCACCTTTAGTCCACGTCTTCTTAATCTTATAAGAACGTATTACTTCGGTCCTCTCAGCTTCTTCTTTCTTTAATAAATATCCTCTCTTTACTAAACTGCAACACAAAAATCAGTCATGAATCAATGGTACGGTAACATATTTAATCACATGTATTAAAGAAGGTTATACAGGTTGTCCATATTTAAAAAAAACAAACAACAAAAAAAAACATTTGTTGGTTGTTCATTATTTTATTGTGAAAACATATTACCATGTTCATATTCGCTGAAAGTCAGCAAGTATTTTGGAACTTTAGAGTGGGTATTTCTCAACAGACGCAGAGATTGATCTTCGTCTGAAACACAGAGATACATCATTTTATAAGACAACTCTCATTTGAATGTTTGGATGCAATCCAAATTTAAGTCCAATACCTTGTCTGCTCCACATCCTCGATCGTCTCTGGTAGACGGATATTTTTTGTCTCAGGAAGAAATGAAGCTGACAGCCCTCCAGCAAGAGACACCACGGAGAAAATAGTACTCGGTAAATGGCCCCACACTTCTTCAAGAATTATGATCAGGGGGGACACAGACACACCTATACGGGCCATGAAGGAACAGAAACCCAATCCATTTTGTCTGTGGAACCAAAAATACAACAAATTTGTCAGTTTCAGGATAAAATTACAACTCTAACTTGAGTTATTAACTTGAATTGAGATGTCTGTAAACTCAATGGAAACAGATGGATATAGACACTCCATGTAAATTTTAAACATATATATTTCTGTAGATAGTTTACTGACCTCAATACCGTGGGGAAAAGCTCTGCCGTGTAGAGAAATACAGTTGTAAAAGCCGCCTCTGCGAACATTTTGCCCAGAGCTGCCACACCTGTCCGAAACGGCCCCATATCTGAGAAAAAGAAATTGTTAAAGGAAGTTTTAAGCTCAACTTGTATTATATTTAACGCCATTATGTGAAGAATTGTACTAGTTAGTAGTTTTTAAAAATCCTCTCTTAGGAAATCAAAAATTAAAAATACTCTTTTTATTCCAAATTTCACGTTTTCTATTGTTGTTATTAATAGCTATACAAGTCACACTGTAAGCTTACTGTTTCAAAGAGACACATACTTGAGCTGATCATTCACCTTGAGGGATAAACATGTTGCAGAATAAACACAGCCCAGTCAGAAAAAGTGTTCCAGCCTGAGTGAACCGTCGGCCAATTTTGTCCACAGTGAAGAAGACGAACATTTTTGCTGGAATTTCACTAATGCCGTAGATGAACTGTGTGAGATAAATATCCACACCAAAGCCAGTGATATTCAAGCCGATTCCATAATACGTACAGGCCACTCCAAACCTATAAACAGAGAGAGAGCAGATTTATTTCTTGCCATGGTTACATATTTACACCAGAAAATACTAGTATCTGATTGGCTGTTAGAGGACTCTTCATCAGTCACACTGTGCTAAATCAAGTGTAAGGTAAGCTGCTGGTTACCGTAGTAACTGTGCATCTGCTTTTTGTTCCATTGCAACTTACGCCGTGTGGTGAAATGGATCTAACTATGGGTTAAGTGATGCCACATGATAATAGAGAGCAGGGATCTTTCTATTTCAGGACACCTTGAAGTGTATTATCGTACTGTATCCATGGCAACTTACCACTGACATAGGGACGAGCTATGTTCAACCTGCCATCCCTTTTTAGAAGTTTGTACTTCTTAGGTTGAGTGAGTGATATTGTATAGAGTGGCAGTGGATGGTACAGATGATACATTTTTCCAGCATTTTAAAAAGGTGCTGCTTGAAGCCAAAAACAAAGACATATACATACCACACAATGGCTCCAAGAAGAGCCCGTCTTCTAATTATCGGGGTCCTTACAAGGTCCAAATATGTATATTTTCTGTTGTCATCTTCTACAAGAATTACTTTGGACAGAACCTGGAGAATAGAAAGAAAACACTGGTCACACTGGAAGTGAGTATCAACTTCTGACTAGAAATAATCAAATTAAATAACATTTTGTACCTCAGTCGTCACGTCAGTCATGAATTGCTCTCTGCCATTGACTTTTGCACACTTGCTCAGGTAAGAATGAGCACTGTTCAGCTTTCCATTAGCCATCAGCCATCTGGCAGACTCAGGGATCCACCTGTGATTTTTCATATAAACCCCAATCAGTCACACCTCTGCCTCATCAAAACTAGAACTCATACTGGTATTGAGTTATCAATTTTTCCTTACCACCAAGCGATCATGGCCAGAAGCAACGGGGCGGTTACTGTGGCAGTCAGGTGCCTCCAGTCCTTCACAAAATATGCCACAGCAGGTAGCACAGTAGCAAAAACACACCAGTCCATGCTCAGTAAAATGGCCCCTGTGGTGCGATGCTTAATGTCGAGCCATTCAATGGCTATAAAGAGCAAAGATAAACAAGCAAATCTATAGAAAAACATGCTTACAACTATAATTACAGTAGACTCATGAACACTTTATCAACAAGTCGTACCTTTTTCTCATGAATATTTGCTTGTTAAAACACTAACTGAACATCTATCGGTTGTGGATATGTTATAATTAGAGTTTTTGTCCCTGTTACTTTTTTCTTTTTAATTTTTGCTCTCTTGTTTACAAAAACAATACACATAGTACGATATACAACTCACCAAGGGTTATGGTGATTATACTTATTCCAGAAATACCAAATCCAGTAAAGAACCTCATGGCAGCAAACATGGCAAAATTATATGATAAAGCACTTGCAAATCCAAAGAAAGCGGTTATCACATAAGACACCAGAAGTGCTCTTTTCCTGCCAAACCTGTGAGACAAAAATAATTATAGATAGGTCTATAGAATAGGTGATGTAAAAACAAATCAAATATCCTAGATTGTATGAACACTTTATTATACTATATAATATAATAATATATCCCTTCTTATGGAGTGTCTCTGAACTGTAAACATTGAATGTGCAGATTTTTTCTATAACATCTGTGGAGATGCACTCAGTGACACAGAGTATTAGCTTTTTTCTCTAATAAGAAATACTATATTTGCTTCTTTCATTGGTGAGCAGGCTGGATGAATTGAGCTACTCTGTCCATAAGTGCACTATCCAGCCAGAACTATGCAAAACTAAAATACTAACACAAAAAAAACTAACTTTCAATGTGTGTGTTACTCTTTTGTTACTCTTTTGTTTCAAATATAACCATAATAAAGTAGTGTATCCGAGTCAAAGAGAGTTAAAGTCATGAGCACCTGTCACTAAGATAACCGAATACCGCTGCTCCAACCATGACCCCTATGAAGAAGATAGTGGCTGTGGCTCTGTTCACTCTTCTCATGTCACAAACCAGATCCCACTATGAGGGAAACATAGACAACAAACAGAAAAGTAAACAATAAAGTGGCACATTTTATATTGATAGGACTTTGTGAATATAAAGGGATAAAACTCACCTCTGTTGCCAGAGTAGATTTGTAGGTGGTGTTATCGTACACCCATCCATTCTGGCATGGCACCGTGAGTAGGTCAGTAATGTTAGAGGAGTTGAGCAGCAGATGATACTGAGGCTCTGCAAACATTTGGCAGGAGCTTGGAGTCCCATCCTCCTGAACTGGAATACTAACAATAAGCCTCTCTGCCTGGGATAGATCCCTAAATGCACCTTTCTTGTCCAGAGAGCTGATGTCGCAGTGGTGAGAAGGAATAACCGCAATGAAATTATTCAATAAAAAGTGAAAAGGCAAAGTCATACGAGCAATTGTCATCAAGAGCATTGTCCTTAATTGGTATTTCCCAAAGCCATTCACCTCTGCCAATATATTCTCAAACTTCATCTTAGAAAAAAAATAAAGATGCAACGCTTCCAATTTGGGGTGAAGCTCGGAGAAAAAGAGAAAATATCGCAAAGCACTCGAATGTTGGTGTCCTGATTTTGTTTCTTCCATTGGTTAATGGTCAGCTAAAAGAAGACAAATGATATATTTGTAAAAATAAATCATTTGCTAACGTGTTTCTTAAACCAAAGTACAATGTCACAGCCCCTGTAGAGTTCTTGCAGGGCCTGTGCTGGCCACTCCTGCCTCTTTCCTCATCATGAGCTGATTGGGGGACGGGGCTTTGATTAGGCAACTCAGTGCACCTGGCCAGTGTTCTGAGGTGGCGGTTAAGGCTTTGTCTCTTTCCTCAGTTCACTCTCTGGCTCCCTGACGACAGCAGCGCGTCTTTTGGTTCTGTTGGTATTATCTTTTTGCTCTGAGTTTTGCACCACACTACACACTCGTGTTGAGACCTAGATTTGAATAGTCTTTGAATAGTCTATTATGATTTAATTTACATTTTGATATTTCGCATTTTTAATAAGTAAGATGCCAGTGAGCCAGAGAACAGTCGTTATTGAAACTGTATTTTTATTTTGCTTTTATTTAATATGTTTTTTGGACTGAGGTCAGAGTTCATGTGACATCACCGGCCAGCGCCGAGGGGGATTGTTGTTTTTTTGTTTTTTTTGGTACATGTGCGCCGCGACGACAGTGAGTCTGTGCATGTCTGCTGTAAAAACGCCCGTAGAACCGGGACAAATAAAGTTGCCAAACTGTGAGACGGAGTCATGTCTGCTTGAGAGTGCAACACTCGCAGCACATTTCTCATTTACAACATCACTACATCACTGACAACTATTATTATTTGATTAACCTTAATAAATTATATCCTTGGTAAATCTTTAAACTGTGTGTTTTCTCCTTTTTTGACACTGCCTCTGAGCCAGGTCGTGTCAACAAAAAGAAAAGAAAACAAAGTCATGAAAACAATAAGTTAATATTTAGTTCATACTGAAGGAGGGATTCATATCTCACCACAAAAAACTTTTGTTTTTGCTGAGTTAACTTCATTGCCATGACAATAAACATTGTTAAGAGATTGTCTTGGAGGGCAGGTAACATTTAATACAGCATGCCATAAATATGAAATATCAACTGTATACTGTTATAAAAATCAGGGTTACACTGCTATTTAGTTTGTTCCTATTTATTACATGTCTTGAGGGCACTTCCCTTTATTGCTGTTTGCCTGAGACTGGCAGGGTAAGGTAAAGTTCAAGTTAATATATAAATAGAGGGATTTCAGAACAGAATGAGGGCCAGAGACAGGTCAGAGAGGTGACATTTATATTGGGGATATACTGGCTACTGATTAAGGGATATGTTGAAGAAAACCGTTTAGATGCTATATATGCAAATTGTCTTTTAACAATCTGCAGGGGTTGAGACTCTTTTTAGGAAAATGTATAAGAACCAACTGTCAGAGCTCCTCAGGGAGCCTTTTTCTCTGTAACCCCTTTAGTGTGTTGCACTGTGAAACGCTCCTCTTATACAAGAATAATAAATTCTACTCAATCTTTGATACTTTGAATCCGGTCCTCCTTATTTAAGGGTTTTTATTTAAAATTCCCGTAACATGTGCAATACCAAGGTGTCAAAGGTTGACAATTTAGTCTAATGAGGGTCGCGGGGGGCTGGAGTCAAGAAGTGGGTACACCCTGGACAGGTTGCCAGTTCATCGTAGGGCTGGCACATAGACACAAACAACCATTCACACTCACATTCACACCTAATAATTAACCTATTAACCTGTATACTTTAGACCTGGAGAGAAGCCGCACAGACACAGGGAGAACAAGCAAACTCCACACGGAAAAGAAGACGAATCCTAAAAACTTTGGTGATGACTGATGAATGAAAAGTTTCACGGTGGTTTATGACTACAAAATGTTAGACTGACGCTAGCATTGCTGTCAAAGCACTGCTGTATCTACAGCCTCACGGAGCCACGGAGTCTGGCCTTCTTCTTTCATGGTAGATAAAACATGATGAAGTGTCCTCTGTGATGCCTTTTCCAGTGGAGAAAACATGAGTCTGCCACTGTATACTGGTATCATTTTTGAGTTATTTTATTCATCAGAATATAATCAAGAAAATGACATCAACCCCACCATTCATCCATTACCTATATCTACTTATCCTTGCCAGGTCACTATTATTAGGATGTCATATATAGCGTGTGCCACGGCAGCAGGACATAATAAAAAGCATGTCACCATAAAATCTCTCATTCCAAAAAAACATTAAAAGTTATTATTTAATACAACTTCATTGACAAATACATAACACATTTACAGTTACACTTGATTGATTTTCTTCAACTGTTTTCTTCTTCGTCGTCCAGCTTTCTTCTGTATAGTGCATGATTTAGAACATGGGTATCAAACTCATTTTAGATCAATGCACACATAAAGCCCCATTAGATCTCAAGTGGGCTGAACCAGTAACACCATTACATAGAGCCTTATACTCTTATTAGAACAGCAAGACCCCCAGTTGACAAATCAGGTCATCAGGTCATCAAATCAGGTCAGTGTTAGGAAAATCTATTTTCTTAACACTGTAGAAAGTCATCCAGTGGACCAGATTGGACCTTTTGGCAGGCTGGTTCTTGCTTTACACCCATGATTAAGACAGTACACCTTGGTTGTTGTTTCATTGATGAACGTTGGTTCATTCATTGGGCTTTTAGCAATTTCTAAGTGTTCAAACGAACTCATCTTTATTTCTTAAAAGTTCAAAAAATCGTGTGACAAATATACTGTGGACAGGATAAATATCACTCTCTTTAATAGTACATTTTTATTTAACTTCCTTCCTCTCGGTTGACTGCGCCCTGAAATACAAACAAAACTAGTTAGTCTTTGTTATCATGGCTTACTGAGTTCATGAAATTATTGAAACATATAAAGTATTTAACAGGATAAAAAGTACAATGTATAATGTACATTTCTTCTTTACCTTGGTTTCTCAATATCCTCAATGATCTCTGGCAGTCTGACGTTTAAGGTTTCAGGCAGGAGTGAAGCCACTAAACCTGCCCCGATTGCCACTGTGCAGTAAACGACTGCAGGGAAGAGATGCCAGACGTCCTCCAGTAGCATGACGAGCACAGATATGGACACAGCCAGCCGAGCCAGAAACGAGGTGTAACCTAGACCATTCTCTCTGAAAAATCAAAGCACTGAAGTCAGCCTGTACACCGATGCACGTGGTCACAACGGAATAGAAAAACATTTTGTTGACTAACCGTACGACTGTAGGAAAGAGTTCAGTTGTGAAGAGGTATATGACTGTGAAAGAGGCTTCTGACAGGGCTTTCCCGAGGACTGCTACAACAGTTCGGATGAGCCACTTATCTGAAGGGAAATGTTGTAAATGAATTCTCAGTTATGTTGACAAAAAAACCTGCATTCAAACGAAGTGATGAGATTTAACAAACAAAACAAAAATAACCTTTTGAAACAAATATGTTGATGAAGAGACAGAGACCCGTTACCAGCAGAGCTCCCGCCTCACTCGGCCTTCGACCAAGTTTCTCCAGAAAGATATACACACCGATTTTCATTGGTATCTCGATGGATGCAAATATTAACTGCGTGAGGTATATGTTTAGTCCGAACCCAGTGATATTCAGACTTATCCCATAGTATGTAAATGCAACGCCATACCTACAAAACAGAACAAAGCATTGAAACGAGCATCACAGTTACAATGCACCATAAGCCTTTATAGCAGCGTAGAGGAATGTTACTGAAGTTTCTCTTAACCCTAACCCTAACTATCCTTCAATTACACCATATTGCATGTTATATTAAATATATTACACGAATGTGTACTTATTAATATCTAACATGTTAATGTTAATGTCTCACACACTGTGCTAGACAAGTAGTTTTAGGAAATAGATGAGAAGAGATGAGAAGACTCAGCAGCACTGGAGTCAGGCAATTATTATCTTAGATTAGCATAAACACTGGAAAGAAGGGGAAACAGCTGGCCTGGCTCCACCTTAAGTTCAAAATCCACCCATCAGAAGATCACTAATTAACATGGTAACAATAGTCTGTAATCCAAACTCAAACAGAGATGTAAAACCAATACGTTGTAGATTTAGACAGAGGTGATCTTTGCACAGAGCCTGGCTTTTTCCAGTTTTTCTATTACTCCAATTACCTCCTGGCTCAGCTCCGTACTTATCACACCAACATGAGTGATTTCCTAAAATCCTGAGCTATCACTTTTACACATATCATAAAAATTGACACTTACCACACGATCCCTAAACATATTGAAAGTTTCCTCATATTTGGGGTCCTGAAAAGATCTACAAAAGTGTACTTCTTATCTGTAGTTTCAGTTTGTCCAGGTTCCAGTAATGCCTGCGGGAAAGAAGGATCAGGATGTTCGTTCACAACACTTGACAGTATTTTTGAGAGATTTTTAAGTGTAAACAATGTTAAAAAATTAACCATTGGTGTGACGCTGGCCATACACTTGGTTCTGTTGTTCATCTCAGCACATTTCATGATATAATGGTGAGCAGCATCTACTTTCCTGTTTGCCAGGAGCCACCTTGCAGACTCCGGAAGCCACCTGAATCAGTGAACACCCTCTCAGTTTAGTTTAGCGTCTCAATGACTTCTAATAGTATTACGCTTTTTTCATGCTGCAAAGTGTAAAATGTCAAACTTTAATACCTCCACGCAATGATGGACAGTATCAGGGGTGAGGTCACTGCCAAAATGAGCATCCTCCACTCGTTAACATAATATGCAATTCCAACCAGAATCAAGTTTCCGAGTGTCCAATCCAGACTTATAATGACACCAGAAAAGGTCCTGTGCTCAATGCTGAACCATTCAACATCTGAAGAAATACCAGCACAATTTTTGTTAAACCAAACGTGCAAAAAGACGAAACATATTCTATGTTCCTCATCTCGGAGGTGAGTGTTGTTTTAGCGTTGGCGTACTTAGAACGTGAGAGATGATACTTATTCCTGCGAGTGACAACCCTGTAAAAAATCTCATGATGACAAACATTATGTATGATGTGGAGAATGCACTGAGGACTGCAAACGTCATGGATGACAAATAAGACACCAAGAGCAGTGGCCGTCGGCCAAACCTGGTCATGAGGGGAAAAGATACAAAATAGTTATTGTGTTAGAAATGAAGATACATCTTGCACAGACGGTATATTCTCAGATCGTGATAGGACAAATCTTGCAAACAGATGAGTATTAACTTCTTTTACTTTGTTTTTTTTTAGTTATTTCATAGTGAATCTATTTTATGTATACGTTCCTTCTGCACATTTTTAGAGGACGTTTTGTGTTTTTTCAGGAACATTCTTACCTGTCACCGAGAAAGCCAAATAACGGGGCACCCACCATAACACCTGCAAAGAAAGAGGTGCCTGTTGCCTTGTTCATCCCCTTTCTGCTGCATACGAGATCCCACTGCAAAGAAACAATTGGCAAACGAAAGCATTAAAACGAGTCATTCTGCAGCTGAAGGTCATGAAAGAAATTTGGCAGTTTGACAACCTATTTTTTCTTGCTTTTGCATTTTCAAATGTTTGAATTCAAGAAATATGTCTTTTGTATGTGTGACTTATATATTTACAAACTACAGATGTCTTTAATCTCTCTGGAAAACAAAAGATTTGATTTAAACATCCTGTACATAAGAAAGAATACTGTCATTCACTGACAGTAGACACTCACCTCTGTTGCCAAAGTAGATTTAAATGTGCTGTTGTCATACACCCATCCGTTCTGACACGGAACAGTAAATGTATCCTCGCTAATATTCAAGCCTGACAGGTGTTGATATTGTGGCTTTGAAAACATCAGACAGGACTCCTGGTCCCCATTCTCATCTGCTGGGATACCAACAGCCATTTTCTCCTCCAGAGTTAAATTCCCAAAGACGCCTTCGTCATCCAGAGCGGTGATGTTACAGTGGTGAGAGGGAACAGCTGCCATGAAGTTATTCAGCAAGAAGTGACATGGCAAAGTAAGTCGAGAGAGTGACTGAATCAAGACCAGCATGATTTGGAATTTTCCAAATCCATTAATTTCTGAAAGTATGCTGTCAAATTTCATTGTGCTGTGTCCTCAGGATCGACAGGAAGCTGAATGTGGTTACTGCGAAATGGATGACTGGGCGACTGACACTAAACCACACAGATTTATTGAGTGTACGTAAATGATTATCCACAAGAGTAGTTCAGTATGGTACTCTCATTGGGGCAGCGAGATCCCAAGTAGATGTATCAGAAACAGCAATCAATAGAAAAATGTATTAATTAAAAATCTAATTCCTAAAAAATCCAAAATACATGTGACACGTATGATTTTGATAATTCTGACAGACTGTTCAAATCAGCCCATCTTCATTGCTCAAACCTCAGTAAATGGTATGACAAACAAACTCTGTGGACAGGATAAGTATCACTCTCATTATCAATAAGTGAAATATTAAATCTCTTCTTCTTTGTTGTTGAAAACAACCTACTGACCTACTAAGTTCAGGAAAGAACCTGAAACTGACTGAAACATGTAAATTATTCAGCAGGATGTTAAGTAAACTGTATAACGCACTGAAATGATGGCTACCACTTGTCTTTGCATGGTTGACTGGATTAATCTTTAGCAGTGAAGTTAAATGAATAATTCAGCATTTGTGGAATTTTTTTTCTTTTTTTTTCTGAAAATTAGATGAGAATATTCATCAGAGCTGAGCTAATTAGGTTAACTTAGCACATACTGTACGTACACTAAGTGGCCTGCCCTGGCTCTGCCTCAAGTTCATGTTAACATTTTAGTCTTTAGAGTATCTGTCTTCTGTAATCCAAATGCAGAAATGTAATGTAAAAACAACACGTGGTTTTAGAGGGAGGTGAGGAGGGCATATTTTTTTAACTTCAGACAGAGTCTGGCTTCTTCCAGTTTGTTATAGTATGCTCACCTCCTGGTTCAGCTTCATACTTATCACGCAGACATGAGAACTCTCAGAAACGAAACAAATAAGCATACTCTATCACACTATCACTTTAACACATCTAGGGGCACATTTCAAATCGGTCTAAAAATATCCATAAAATTCTAAGGACAAGTTTCATTACGTCAGCGGCTGCATGATGCTGAATGAGCTGTGTCTGAGGGAGGTTGGGAGCAGGAATACCTTTTTTTTTCTCTCTCTCTCTCTCTCTCTCTCTCTCTTTAAAGACAGTAGCATACATGAATGAGCAAGGCTACACTTTGAGCACATTGGTTGGTAACCTGAACATCCACAACCCATAGCAAACACTTAGATTCTCCTTTCGACGTGCACTGAAACCAGCAGAATGTGAAGTCTACAATGGGTATCAACTGACGAGGAGGTTTTCGGACACACTTTTTGTCTTTTACACTTGCTTCAGGGATAAATGCTGTAAGTAGTTGTTCCTTATTGATTATTTCATTAAATAAGGTTTTCTCAAAGTCTGCCTGTTATCAGCTTTGAAGGATGTATTTATAAATAGTGATATGAGGCTGTGTTGAATTTAGTATTTTATCACTAACATTCATCAGCAAAACCTTTGGATTTATATCTCTATAACTGCCACACCACTTATTTAATTATAATGTGAATGTAATTTAGAAAACATCAACAGTATCTGGGCTAATATTGGTTTCTGCTGTATATTCAGGTGAGTTTTGCTCCGTTTTAGGGTTGTTTAAAACTTTCTCATTAGTAATTAAGTTAATCCGTGACAGCTGAGCAGAGGTCATGCACCAGATCAAGAGTTCACTCGTTTGTCAAGGATCCTGACTCCCTGTTTCCATGGCAACGAGTCAACATACTGAAGATACTGCCATACTAGGAAACAGAAACTTCTGTAGCACCAAAATTATGCTTGATGATGGTTGGATGTTAAAATGAAGTGGAACCAAGTGTGAAGAGAAGTGTCTGAACAAAGAGTCTGGACCTTTTAGTAATCCTGGAGCTGCATGTCCCATCTGCCTTTGTATAGTTGTATAGTAAAAAAAACAACAATTGATCTGAGGCAACCTTAAAATCATCAATTCAATGTTGTCACACAACATAAAGCCATTCCAGAGGCTGCAACAGAAGAACTGTGTATGTGTAATGATATATATATAGTTATCATATATCATATATAGAAATTTGCTTATGGCAATTACTGACCTCATGTAAATTCTAACTTTCCTTTTGCAAAATTACATTGTATATTACTATGCAAGCTTATGTCATCAATAAATGAACATTAATCTTACATTTGATTATGAAGGATATAGAAGATATAAAAGAAGAATTTCCTTCAGTGAACTTACTATGGTCTGGTCCAAAATTGTAAAATATAAATACTGTACTGTATGAAATCATGTAAATCAATGAGCCTGCTAGTGGTTTTGGACAAAGGATGACAGTGTCAGTCTGTCTTTCCACTTGTCTGATGCTTTGTTAAAGAAAAACTGCCATTAAGATTGCTGTGACATTTTCTTAGATAATGTATTAATTCACAATAAATAAATTAATTAATCTTAATGACATTGACCTGATAGAATAATATTAAATTTGCTCTCATCGGGAAAACACTTGACTAAATTGCCTTTCCTCTTGAGACAAACCTTTACTCTTCTCTCTTAGGGATAGAAAAATAGCAAAATCATCAGTTTGGTCTGTCCAATACTTGTGACCTTGCAACAGTGCAGGCTGTTTGGAGGGCTTTAGGTTTCTGAGTGCTGTTGACTGAATTATAATATTTTCTTGTTTGATAGTGGGCCTGGTCCTGAGCCGCTTGGAAGAGTTTTTTTTTTTTGGATGTTTATTCTTCATCAAATCACCTCATTGAATCATTGAAAAAAGTGTCTTACCCTTACCTCTGCACCCGTAGAAAATACAAGTCTTTAGCTGACAAGTTTGAGTGTTTGTAACTATGGAAGGCATCTGTTGAGGGAAGACGTCTTCACAGTGACATACTGCAAAAAGGTTTACTGTTTACCTCCTGCAGTATAACCTCTGACCTTTATATCTTATACATATAATCTGTTCTAAGGCATATGTTTTGAGTTGAGTTGAAATCTGCTGAGCAATGGTGAGGTGAATTTATCTATGTGCGTTCATGTTGGTCTACGGTGTTGTGGCACCACCGTCTGGTGGATGTGTAATAGTGATGCGTTTGAGAGTAACAGGCATGTGTTTGCAGTAAATCTACATGTTTTGGACATGCACATTCCTTGTGCTTATCCGAACAGACTGCTGAAACATCCTTTGTTCTAAACCATGGTCTTAAGATTTATATATTGAATTTCACAGTTTCATATTAGGTTATGGCATCATTTATTTTGTTCATATCCATCTACTAACCTAAAGAAAATGTGTCCAATTTAAGGTCAGTTTGGGCTCAAATATCTGACTCAATGGAGAAATAAAAACATTAACAGCTGCTTTGCATTGGATACGTTAATCAAATCCTTTTTGATACAACAATTAATTATCAGAATAATTCCAGAGAAATAAGTTGGTGGCCTGCTTGATAGATTACCTGTTGATATAATTTAACTGCAGAAATAAAACAAACACTGGCATTGAGGCATGGAATGGGAGGCTTAGTATTTCTACTATGTATAAAACAAATAGTCTCACAGGTTTAGTTCTTAAATGGAAATGCCGACAGCCTTCGCAGTGCTGATATTTATTGTGGTGATAGATGAGAACAGTCGAGGGAAAGAAACCTCGCTGTATAAACAGGAGTTCGGAAAACAGCCACCCAATTGTTTTGCTTATGCTCCTCTTGGATGTGGATGCTGTTCCCCCCTTGATATTACATACCATTCCATTTAGAGCGGCAGCCCTGATGCAACTGCCAAAGCAAAGCTGCACTTCCTATTGGGGATAGGAATAACTTCAACGATTACATGGTAGTTAGAAAAAGTTTACAAAGTGTACCAATGTTGAAATCTCTTAAAAATCCAAATGGAAAGGAGTTATAGTCAGAATTTGAATATTTCTGCCATTAAATCTAGTATTCACACTCATGTTAGTCAAAGTGGAGCTCAATTTCAGGGGGATTCTATGTAGACAACATGTAATATTGATTAAGAAAGCTTTTCTTAGCCTGAAGCTGTTTCTCTTTGTCTTGATGAAGGTATTGCTGACACCCAGGACATTGTGAAACAGCATCAAAGATGGAACCAGAGGCTGAAGACCCAGACTACAACGATAACTTGGTCCCTTGGGGTTCAAATGGTTCCCAGGAACTTTATGCCTCTGAGTCATTGGCAGAGTCCCACTATGAAGATGATGCCAGTGATGCAGAGTACCCTTTAAACCCTCAACCTGCTCATGTTGAACACCTTCAAACACAAGACTGGGAATCAGCAAGTGAGCAACAGCCTGAACTTAGTGCAAGTGAAGAGGATATTTCATACAATGAAGAAGATGACATCTCCCTTAATGACTCAAGAGAGTCCATTACAGAATCTCCTCACATCCCGACCTCGCCAACATCACTGTCCCCACACCCAGAGCACCTTTACTCCGAGCCTCAACCTGACCAAATATCACGGCCGCATTCCCAGTCATCTTTCTCCTCTCTCGGCTGTGCTGCTGATCTGACCCTGGCCTTGACCCTGACCACAAAACAACCCCTTGGAGCCAGTAATAGACAGGACCCAGGGACTGGGAACAGGAGGGCTGAATCCTCAGAGGAAGGAGGGAGTAGTGAAGCACCTCCTGCTTCTGTCTTCTTTGGAATTTCAGACGAGGGTGCTGAGCAGGCAGAGAAGTTGAACCCGGAGTCTGACACAGATCTGTGCAGACCGGACAGGCACAGGGCAAGGTGCACACGTAAGTATCTATCTTCTACCTTCACTTGATATATTCCTGTGGACATATGAAGCTAGTAATGCAAACTGTACAACATATACTAAATATGTTTTTTTCCCCTAGATTTAATGTTTGTATGATTTCTTAATAGATAAAATAAAATGTTGCGTTTGTTTTGATCGCAGCCTGAGGCATGAACCAACTTTGGATAATAGCCTTTATATACATTCTCTGCCTGTAATTATTATGTGTTATTTCAAGCAAGAAACATTTTAATCGATAAATAACTTACACAAGTCTCTAAGGGTGCTGGTTATTTTCATGCTGTAACGCTGGTCTATTTGAGGTGGACTTACAGGGAGAATTCCCATGGCTTGAATAGTCAGAGCAGGACAAGAATAAAATATGACCATATGATGAGGCTGGCAGAAACAAATTTGACAGACACCACCATGTGTCACCCTGGCCTGTTACCCGATCCCTTTTCCAATCGTAAGTCTTGACTGCAATGGAAAGTGAGCTGATCACTTTTCTGCCCAATGGACCCCCCTAAGTTAGCTGTAAGTAAATATGATGCTTTTATTAGTGTGCTTGCTTCAGCAGGGGCAACTCCAACATTTCTCCTACTTGTTATTAGTGCGCTTACTTAAAATAATAATAATACAGCTTGCAAACTTCAAATGAAACTAAAGTCTTGTATCAAACAACAGCCTCAAATAGGGGTTACACTGTCTGTCCCATTGTGAGACTTTACTGAGGCATTTATTGGATAAAAAGTGTGGCAGATATTAATATAGAATAATGTTTGATTACTGTTTAATTACAGATTTGTTTTTTTCCTCACCTCCCTCCCTTCTCTCTCCCTCTCAACCCCCCTGCCTTCCTCCTGCTTTTCTCTCTCTGTACCTCCTTTGTCTCAGGGCTCGGTTACAACGAGAGCCAATCAGAAAGACAGGTCAAGGAGACCAAATCTAAATGTAAGCGAATTGCTCGCCTTCTAACAGATGCCCCCAACCCTCGAAATAAGGGAGCCTTGCTGTTCAAAAAACGCCGCCAGAGAGTCAAGAAGTATACACTAGTGAGTTATGGGACTGGTGTCAACAGGTTTGACAGCGAAGACCAAATAGAGAAGGAAATTGAAGAAGTCAGATCAGCTGGGTATAACTTTGTGGCAACAAGTGAATCTGAGTTAGAGGAGGAGTATTCTGTTTTTCACAAGCAGCATAATTTGAGTCTGACTTGGGGAAGTGTTCGAGAAATGGAAGCGCTACCAGAAACAAAAGGGAAGGGTGTTTTGATGTTTGCCCAGCGTCGCAAACGGATGGATGAAATTGTGGCAGAGCAAGAAGAGCTGAAAAGTAAAGGAATACCTGCGGAGAAAATAACACAACCCGAACCTACAGAAACACAAGATATTTATGACAATAAGTATGTGCATACTGATCAGGCCAACTACGTGGATGTAAATCTCAAACAGCATGTGGAGTACCAAGAAAATATTGACCAGATGAACCACTTATCCAACGTGTCAAGATCCTTGGTGCCAAACAGAACTGCGAAGCCTTTCCTTGGATTTCAAGATGAGATGACTGCTCCTGTCATATCTAGTGGTGGTGGTGGTGTCTGTCCAGTGACAAAGAAGCAAGAACTGAAATTCAAAGTACCTGTGCCTGTGCCTATTATTGCTAACCCACATGTTTGGTCCCCAACTGGAGACATCATCGCCTCAAGAGATGAGCGAATATCTGTGCCAGCGATCAAGACTGGCATCCTACCAGAGTCCAAACGAAAAGTCAACAATAAACAGCCATCCACGCAAGCGCAAGATCTTCATCTTCAAAACAAAGGGGAAAGGAGGTCTTATATTGAGTCAGAGGAAGACTGTTTTAGTCTAGGTGCTGAAGCTTGTAACTTTATGCAACCTAGAACAATAAAACTCAAGAATCCCCCTCCAGTTGCCCCAAAACCTACTATCAACCCAGCCTGCCCACCTTGGATGAGTAGGAGCCCCACTTGTGAGCCCTTTGTCCCACCAAGAAGTCCACTTTCACAACCGTCTCACAGTTCTGCAGGGCCTCATAGTCAGCATTACTTACAGCAGCAAGATTGGACTCAGCCTCAACAGATGGCCAACCAATGGGCACCAGATCAAACTCAGGCAACACTTCAAACACCTGCTAATGCTTGGGCTCCGGTTAACCCCTCTTCTCAGCTTCATCTTCAGCCAACAAATAGCTGGAGTCAACAGTCACCTCGATCCCCTGTGAGTATGCAAACCCGCAGTCCTACTTATAGCCCACATCACCCACCTTCACCCGCAAGGAATAAGCCAGACAGTGCTCCACACTCAGTTGCCTCTTGCCCACCACAAGCGGGGAAGTCATACGTCCAAGCATCACAGGCTTCTCCAATGGGTCGAGGTATTAATCGAGCTGGTGGCGGTTCATCTATGGCGGGAAAAGGTGCAGCATTGTTTGCCAGAAGACAGACACGTATGGAGAAGTTTGTTGTTGATGCTGAATCAGTGCAAGCTAACAAACCAAGAACCCCTTCCCCAACCTCTTCACTCCCTAACTATTGGAGGTATTCTTCCAATGTCCGTGCCCCACCTCCTTTATCATACAATCCCATGCTTGCTCCTTTCTACCCTCCATCAGCAGCCAAGCAACCCCCCTCCACAAGCCCCAAAACCAAGCCTAAGACCAAAGAGAAACCTAAAGCTCCCCCAAAGCACCTTAATGCCTTAGATATTATGAAACACCAGCCATATCAGTTGGACTCCACACTGTTCAAGTATGATGCAAACCCTGAGGCCAAATGTCCCAGCCCTAAACCAACTCAAACGTCAAAGTTTGAGGTTACCAAAAAACTTAAACATAAATCTGCCCCTTCTCATTCTACTTATGTTGCCCCTGAGCCTGCTGCTCAAAGCAAGGTAGAAGTCCCTGCTAAGTCTCCTGTATCGGTAAGTTCCCAAATTTCTTCTTCCCACCAAAACACAAGATCAGCTGAGCCTCTTGCAACTGCCAAGTGCCTGGATGAAAAGCACACTGTCACGCCTGCAGCTCAACACACAGCCAGCAAGCAAGCACCAAGCGCCCGACCTGCAAGCACATCCTCCAAAAAGTCATCTTTTGGTGACAGCATAGCTTCAGCTTTTTCTCCTGCATCTCTTATTGCTAGAGGTGCACGTCAGATGGCACCTCGGCCAAGATTTTCTGCTAAGAAGCCAATGGTGACAGGCACACAGTGGAAGCCTGTTGCTATGCTTCATTAGTCCTAATACTGTATATGGTCATGCTTTGGTGAGATGATAGAGCCCTTCTGCAACGTGATAGCATCTGAAATGTCTTAATAGGTTAACATAAAGATCTTTGCACTTTCGAAATGTAGGCCACACCCAAAATAATTTACAGGATGCAGCTGTAAGGATATATTTAGCTGGCAACGCAAGGAACACCTGAGAAGGCAGTAATGAATGTACAGTAAAGCTAGTTTAAAAGTGTAAAGGAATATAAAATTAAAATAAATAACTCATCATCTTCATCAAACTTAGTAGGTGCATGTGTGCTTGAAAAAGGAAACGTGATACTAAATAATGTTGAGTGATTCTCAGGAAGTGCTATTACATGTGCAATAATGTGTGGAGAGAGCCTTCAACTAAGGTCTCTAGTTTGTTGTTTTTCTTTCTTCAGTTGTTTTTTTTTGTAAGAAATAAGATTACATGCATTTTTATCTAGTAGTAGTCACCATTAACCCCCCAAAACTACACACAACAACATATTAATATATACAGTATATATATCTTTATTACATTTATAATATTTAAGTTAAAATATATTGGGATACTAGTCACTTTACGTTCATATTTACAGAATATTTTAATAATTTAGTGTGTCTGGGGAGAAACTGTCTATACACTTTTTTTTGGATGCATCCAATTTGCAATTCCTTTTAGTCTCATTCCAAACTTTTACTTCATCACAACAGCTGAAAGCATTAACATTAGTTGTGATCATTAACCCTGATGACTTTAAATGTTTTTTATGTGGATTCATTCAGATGTCAGTCGTGGCCAGTTGTGTAACTGTCATCACACCTGCTGTATCCTCATCCTCGATGTAAAACATTATCACAGAGATTTGACTATTCCGCTATTGAGTGGCAACTCAAAATGAAAACAGGAAACAATTGTCTTGTTCTGTCTCTATGTCTGTCTTTCAAACATATCACTGTTTATCGCACTTCTTGTACTCAGCACAATCATGCTATTAAATTTCTCTTTCCTTCCTCTTGTGTACTTCTTATGTGTGTCACGAGCTTCTTTTCTCTTTCCCTAAACTTCTTTTTGTGAGTCACCCACATTTTCCTCCTTTATATATCTCACTGCCTCACAACTTCACCTAGTTTACTCAGTTTGCTAATATTCACTATATTATTGGCTCTTTTCAATTACAAATCACTCATATTTATATAAAATGATACTGTAAGTTGCTGAAGGTTAACACTGTCAGTGATGTTTCAGATTGACTGGACTGTGTTTGTTTGTGTTCAAAACATTTTTCATCAGTCCACTTTGAGCCAGAAAAGTTTGGAGCTATGATCTTGGCCCTCCAATGATTTTTTTTGCATACTTTTATTATTATTGTTTATTCAAGTGAAATCTACCCTAAAGCAGAATTCACATTTTTTTCTGTTCTAGTTCTTCTTCTGAAATTTGGTTCAGTGGTCTCTAATACCCATTAGCTGCTCCCCTACACCCTAAGATGTCTCACAGCTGAGCAGAAGTAAGCCAAAATGAGGTGAAACCACCTGCATTCGTTTCCAGAGCCTTTACAACATTTTCTTTTAGGGTGGATTTCCTTGTTTAAGCAGATGAAACAAAGACAAGTTGGCACAGATATGGTTCCAAGCTTCCAGGTTTCAAAGGTCTGTTAAATACCTTTCACATAGTATCATTGCCCTTGTGCTTATTTGTTTTTTTTAACTAAGAGCAGGTAAGTTCTTAAATATACATTTACTTTCAATAGTTGGTAATGTCCCAAATGCTGCTTCGAGACAGTAACACAATATCTTACTTCTATATTTAACTGGGTGTGAGATTTGTAGAAAAAGGTGTTTTAGACTGTGAAAGGGTTTATGTTGTTGAATCCAGGCTTTTAAAAGATCATGTGAGGTGTATGTGTGGCCAAAACCAACTGTCGTATTTAATATAAACTCCCTGCGCATTGTCAAAAATAAGTCACAATATGAAAACAATTGACAAAATGTCAATGGAACATCTTGAGCACAACTTGCAAAGCAAAAATCCCATTGTATCAGTTTTTGCACATAAATTAAATGTATTCTTTTGAATCTAAAGGGTAAGTTTGCTGGATATATAAAATGATCATTTATTTGTTTACACTAAAATCATTTCATTCAAATAAAGCATGAATAAACTCCATCATTATTAGTTGTCCGGACTTCCATGAAGCCAGAGGGTGGCAGCAAAGTCTGCAACACAGCTGTCGCACCAGTCAACTAATATCTGCTTCTTCTGTTTTTTCAGGGATTTGGTAGAAGCCGCTCTCTGAGCCTGCCCAGGCAAATGTATTCGATGTCTTCTTCCGGTCTGTCACCTGCGAGCACACCTGGAATCCAACCGCCGTTTTTATTTACACACAGGCAAACATCCTGTCAAGAAAGAGCCTACAAACCACTGTCACCATGGGAGGCAGCGTCTAAAAGCCCCATTGGTTCAGTGGATGAGGCCTTTGTGTTTCAGAGCCTCCCGTCATCTGTTGCCTCTAGTGTCAAAGCTGCAGGGCACCGCAGATCTCTGCCAGAGCCTCCAGATGAATGGAAGCGCAGAGTGTCTCTTGATCCTGCAGCTGTCAGTATGGGTCATTACCATGCAGCCCCAGCTTTTCAGGCACCGTCCATGAGCAGGACATTTTCACCTGAGAAACCAGCCTTCTATGGGCCTCCCTTCAGACCTGCCCAGCCTCTAAGGTCTGCCAGCAGGGCCAGTATACATGGATACATGGGACAAGGCTCCAATCCAACAAAGTATTCTTCCTTGTATAGTGCAGCTCATAGAAGTTAAGACCACTAAGATGAGGTCAAACATACATCAGATATTTACATAAATGATATATGGTGTAGAAGATCATACAAAGTATATTGAACATAAAACACTTGACCTAAAGACATGAAACATGTTCAGTCGATTGTGATAAAAAATGAGGATGTTTATGTTGTGTTGATTCAGATTTATCCAATAGTTCTGAGACTTATTTTGAACAGTTTACTATGTAAAGTCACTATGTTCATGGTACGAGTGGTCACTTGGTTTGAAGGGCACAACGACTCACTGTAGAAATTGTGCTGTGTTGCTGATGATGCTAAGCAATTTGCAATTTGCAATTGTGTCTGCATGATTATTTCAGAATACTTATCTTGTAGTTATTTTGCAGATTGATTGAGGACAGAAGTGGACCAGAGAAGTCTTAGCAAAGTCTCACGAGGGCTTAAATGAGAAGTAGATGAAAGAAATGTTTTGGCAGATCGCTTTCTTTGGAGTGGTGTTGCTCACTTAATGCTGTTAATGTTGAGATTGTTGTTTTTACATATTTAATGAGGAATAAGGCACATTAAGAAATCATGTGTGGCTTTTTTGTCATGCATCTTTTTGTTTTGTTGTCACGTTTACAGATTGGAGTTTGCATCTGAATATTTCATACAGCTATAACTATTACAGATGTTACTCATCTGGCTTTTTTCTCACTACTCCTGCAGTGGCGATGGCAAGGAAATTCAGAGTGAGCATTTATTAGGTACAGACATACTATCTCTTTCTGCTCTGAGGAAGGGGCAATGCTTTTTTTAGGAAAGCAGCAGTTCTTTCTTAACAATGACCTAATTCAAAATGACTGATTTCAAACTTTTTGCTATTATTATATATATTTATATGTCCCACGTTTGATCATACACCGTGTGGTGTAAAAGTGTAATGAGAACCACAGATTGTGCCGTTGATGTAGCCATGTTTCTTCTTAAGGCTAAATGTTTGGGATTTTACCCTGTTTGATTATTTTCTTGAGTGAAATGTTTGTTGTTTTTTTTGCACTTTTAAAACACAAAATGAAAAATTAAAACACACAAAAAATGCTCTTTAAAGTGTTTTTTTTTTTTGTTTTGCTTAGATTTTTTTATATTATGCAATATTTCTTTTTAAATGAAGCATTTTAGTGCAGATTCATTCCCTGAGGTTATTCTCTATGCTGCTATCTTTTTGATTACATCAGAAACTTCACTCATGTATCAACAGTATTTTTTTACACAAGAGATTAACTAAAAAAGGTTTAGCTGTCCGGCTAATGACCTTGATCTCCTTGGCTGGACACCATTTACAGGGTTTAGACCACACTCCCCTTTGACGCCCCTCACTGGTCAGTATATCATTACTGTGAGTCAGTAACACAACTCAGTTACTCGGAGGAGTAAACATATTGCAGCTGTGCCCATTGACAACCTCTCTAACTTGAAGCCTCGGAGGTTACGTCAGCACACTGACAAAGACATGCTGACTTTAAAGAGTCAACACAAGGAAGGGAATTTGTCTCCGGAGGGGAGTCCTTGCCTCAAAGAACATCAGTGGGCCAGAGTGTGTTGTCCATCTTCTTCCCTCCCTCCCTCTGTCCCTCTCTCTCTCTCTCTGGTAGCCTTGCCCCATGGTGTTTGAGAGTGGTTTTGAGTGTTTGGCAGGTTAAATTTAGCCTATTGATGTAAGCTGCATTCCATTCACAACAGACACAGAGACACACTCACAGTTTGGCTTTAGTGTCCGGGAGTGTGAAGATCAGGGAAGATCAAACTACCTACTATAGGTTGACCCCTGAGCCTCCGTGTCTCCCCTTGAAGGATACAGGTTGCACACCGGGGATACCATCACAGGTACGATGATCCAAGCCTTGTCCAGGTGTATTTTGTCAACATGTGATATATTTAAAATATATGTTGAAGTTATGTTAGTGTATTTGTGAAAGTTACTGCATTTTGATGAAATTTGGCTGCCGCTGACAAGCTTTTTATATTTTCTATAAATTACATTTTTCTTTTCTAATCGCAGGTTATCAGTTAATCAGATATGTCTTCTAACTATAGAGTTGTATTGCTTTGTTTTCGCTTTAGTAAGCATGCAAATATTTTTTTTAAATGTCACAAATATCATAGTGAAGTCAGCAGATGGGCATAATTGAGTTACTCAAAATTTCCTTGTAAAAATGTAGATTTAGAGTCATCGAGCATCACTTAAATACTGTATATTCGATTGTCAAATGTAAAAAAGTTATTATTTTTGAGCTCTTTTATTTCGTACTGCTGGACGCTTGTTGTGTCCAGCAACGCTTACAAACTTAGGACACAATAATCACCCTTGACCTTTGCAACGGGTGATTTATCCTGTGACAACTTTAAAGGGAGATGCCACCAACGTTAGCTCACGTACTCAAAAATTGATCCAGTGACAGATTTAAGAATTACATGTGTGGTACCAATGGGCAAGTACAATGGGCCTTTGGGATTATGCAATACATTGTAATGTAACCTCTAAAGAGACTATTGTAACAGACACTGATATGGCAGCTTTATTTGACGGAGGCACTGACTAATTCATCTCCAAATACCAAAAGGTGATGACAGCCAGTGAGACGTTGTGTATCCTGATTATTTCTGTCCTTGTCACTTTTTCAGTATTGTGTGTTTCACATTTATAATATCGCAGATTATTTCTCTGACAGCTGATGAGAGATGACCTTAGAGTTGCACATCAAACTGCAAACTCTGTAGCTGTAACCTGTCACCATAAGAGCCAGCACTGCGTTGATGTTGGGGGGGGTCACAGTATTCGAAATAAGACCTCCTTCCTTTATGACTTGGGCAGAACAACTACATCCTGTCTCCTGTATGTGTTTCCAGTACTCCTGCCAACCTTGCCAAAGCCACAATGTCACAATTCTGTTCAATGCCAGCTGGAGAGAGGAAGAAGTGTGCAGCAGCTATTTGCCGAGAGGTCCATGGTACCAATGGTATGATGTTATAGCTGAGGCTCAGTGGACAAACACACTGCCGCAAAGAAAATATCCATTCTGATCTGGGTTTTCGCAAATGTCAGGGTTACTCTCCAGCGCTCGCCATAAATAAGCTAATGGGATGATTTACTACCTATGGTGGCTAATCCTTTGTCGTTGTCCTTTTCAAAAGTCTATTTCTGGAGAGGGGAGGGAAGTTGTGTGGGCCAAATGTGTAGCTGTTTGTTATGTGAGGGTCTGTGACAGCTGGGGTACATTCCGTCTGTAGTGGTAGACGAGGAAGCATCGTGTACGTCCAAAACTAATTCTCAAGTACAATGATAACTCATTTTCCATGACATGATTTTATAAAAATGGACAATATGCACCTTTTATGGATGCTCCTCTAAACCTCTTCAGCTGACAAAATGATATCTGTGCACATTACTGCATGTATATTTATATTTTCTATCCAGCTCCTTCCAGCTCTAAAACCAGGGCTGGATTAACACAGCAAGGGGCCCTGGGGGTAAAAACGAACTGTCTGCCACTATTCCTCCAGCCACCTTTCCAAGAGAGTCGATGACAGTCATTTTATTGGTGTAATTTATTTAAAGGTCCAGTGTGTAAAATTTAAAGAGGCTCTATTTACAGAATATGACAGTAATATGATATATAATGTGCATAACTATGTTTTCATTAGTGTATAATCACCTGAAAATAAGAATTGTTATCTTTGTTTCTGAGCCTGTAATATCTATAGAGTCTGCCACGTTTCTACAGTAGCCCAGAATGGACAAACCAAACACATGCTCTAGTCTAGAGGGTGCACGTTCCATGTCCAGCTTAGTTTCTCCCTCATGCTTAGAACAAAAGGGCAAGTAGAGGGGTTGCACTTTGCAAGATATAGATGCCACTGAATCCTACACACTGATCTATTAATAACATGCAGCATGTAAACATAATATCAATTAAGGATGAGGTTAAAATGCCACCTTTTCAGTCTATGTCGTGCTTTCGTAGTGCGCATTGCCAAACAAACTCAAGTTAATCAAATTAACATGATTGGCACACTTCCCAGAGGAGGTTGTGAACTTTTGCTTGTTATTGGCAACAACCCAATAACATCAATGATAAATTAGTCTCTTTTTGGTTTTAGAGCAAATAAAATTTACCTTAACTGAATGATACACTGTGGCCCAAGTGTTTCAATTTTTGATATACTGTTTATATATATCTTCAAACATACCTTCTGAACTTTTTTGGCTGACAGGGGACGAAATGGATCTCGGAAAGAAGCTCAGCACTCCTAAAGACATTATGTTGGAGGAGTTATCATTGCTTTCCAACAGAGGTTCCCGGCTTTTCAAAATGCGCCAGAGGAGATCTGAAAAATATACATTTGAAAGTATCCAAAACGAGGCAAACGCACTGCTAAACGTAAGTCACTTCAAATGTTTGAATAACTGGATATGGATATATGTTTTTGCATTATTGTTGTCTGCATGAAAATTTGTAAAAAAAAAAAAAAAATGTTTGTGTATTACGCATTAAGCCGGTTTATCAGGCAATGTGCTCTTGAAAAAAAAAAGTGTTACAACACATGGATGATAACGGAGACATGTGCCTCGTGCCTTTTTTACATCCTCCAGCCAAATCCTCTGAGAGGCTTCTTAGGCACTTTGCTGAGGAGCTGCTCCCCTGTTTATCAGTGCCTGCTGATGTGTTTCTATGCATGTGTGTGTGTGTATGTGTGTGTGCAGTTACGAGTGTTTGTGTGTGTCTGAGCACATAGAAGACAAGAACAGCTATAGATGCGCCCAATTTACATTTTGTCGCCCAGATGATAACCTGAATTCAATACATTTCCTATGCTTGTTTTCCCAGAGTGGCATTTTAACTGACGGTACACACACTGTGGAAATTAAAGTGGATCCACCGGCTGATAATCAAGAAAACACTGTTTCAGGTAATGTGAGGCTGTTCAGTTAACCATAAATAAAGATAAATGTGTTAACAGTCGCACTATGAAAAGATTTAGCTGTTGAAAATCATTCCTGTGTCTACTATTTCTTCCCCTGCCTTAAATCAAGCTGTACAGACTTAGGGTTATGTAATGCTGTCATAATAATGACAACTGGTATCAGACTGGTCATAACAGCTGGTCTTGTCTTATTGCAACTGACTTGAATAGATTGACGCCGTGTATCAAACTAAGATTAATTATACAACCTGAGCATCTTCAAATCATTTGAGCCAACAGAGCTCTGTGCTTATTCTAAAATGCTCCACTAGGGTGTCATCCCATGTCGACACTTTATATGAGTGCACACTTCAGCTATGTGCTATTTTAAGACCTCAGAATCGCATTGATGGACATCTCAGTCTGTCTGTGTAAGTGTTCTCTAAGCACGGTCTCTATTCATAATCCTATCCACTCTAAAACTTTAGCTCCCCCCCACCAAAAAAAAAAAAAAGGCTAAAGAAAACAGCTCAGCGTTAACCCGTAACTGACAGCACACCAAGCTGTCAGATCATTTTGTTGCAGTGTCGGGACAATCCTGCACAATATGATCTCATGTGTCCTCTTTGCTCCTCATTAGACAGTGCTGCAGAGAAGTTAAATGCCTCAGCTATGCCCAAGTCCTACCACTCCCCGTGGGAGCAGGCGATTCTCAGTGATCCAGACCTCGCTGAAAGCCTCAAACTGAGAATGCCAGGACCAGACCCACGACCAGATCTTCCAGAGTACAAATGCTTTAACCGGTGAGAAAACTATGAGTGCATGTTAGTGGATTAGTACGGCAAAGAGTACCATTCACACTCAATGTCTATTACAGGGTGGCCACTCCTTTTGGTGGCTTTGACAAAGCTCCCAGAGGAATCACATTCAAGCTCCCTGAGGTGGACCTGAATCCACCCAGTTACCCAGAGCTGCAGGAGCCAGGGATGAAGAGGCCCACCTTCAACAGGACAGCCCAGGGATGGATATCTGACGGCACCCATCTGATCCTACCCAATGTTACCATGGAGCCCGTCAAAGTCCCAGAGTCTGATGACCTGTAGATGTTCTTACTGTATGTAATCTGGCAACATGTTGCTGGCTGTAGTATGTTGGCCTCTCCTGTGATGACGGAAAAACAGTCAGTTAGCAGCTCAGTCACAGTTCCTTCCCAATATTTTCCCAAATGGACACAACAATATTTCATGCATTTGTTGACGAGTGTTTAAAAAAAATGTATTCAGAGAAAATCATGTAAATAGCAAAAATGAATGTGCCATACATAATTCAAGAAGTCAAAGAGTCTCCACAAAACTGTAACTTTTATAAATGGACAAATGAATTGATGAATATGTAATGTAAATAAAGAATGAATCTTATTTATTGATGGCACACAACTGGAACATGCAATGAGTTATATTGAGTTATAACTGGTGAGCAGCATTTCGATTCTATCACTGTAAAGAATTATAACACAGAGAAATAAAGTGATGATGTTCACTGGTGTTTATTTATCACCATATATAAAGATGTTGGAGCAAGAAATGCTGAATATGCATAGAGATTAATTAAATGAATCTAAAATTACATTTTCATTTATAGTTAAAGTGAGAGCTCTGATTTAGAGCTCTGATTTATTACTGAAGAAGAAATAGTTTCATATTTCAACTAAGAAATATTTTACCTCAAGGAAATAACATCAGGGTCACATGAAGGCTGACGGACTAACATAACACTGTGCTACTCACACTGAACAGACTATTAAAAATATGAATTGACTCAAAAACATTCACATTATTCATAAATATATTTCATAACTGTACAAGCAATAACCACAGATCGATACAAAATAGAGTCACGCTTAAGACAAAAGGTGAATTATCTTCTGTGTTGTTGCCGATCAACTAAAAACGTTTAACTTTACAGCATCACAACCTGCATGTGAGTGCAAAATGATGCTGAGCTCATTGTGTTTTTACTGTATTCTACTGTACCTCTAATACAGTTTATGCGTATGTGCTTCTTATACACACTCACACATACTTTATATTAACTAACGTCATTTTTATGCTTCTGATTGTAACTTCATACACATCCCGGATAAGGGGAACGATTTGGAAACTCTACCTTTCAGACAGCTGAGAAACAAGAGAGAGGAAGAAAAAAATCTGGCAGTATTGAATTCAAGGCCACAAGCAAACTTAATACATGACTATCATTTCTCCAAAAACCTCAGTAATCCAAGGAACGCACACGCATTTCACACAGATGTGTGCGAGCCATCCGTCGGATCAGGTGTGCAAAAGTGACTCTACCATTTCCCGCTACTTCATTACTGTCATGATAAGAAATGTGATGATTTGAAATGAATTAGTAGCTGTACATTTGTGATTTTCTTTCTCACACACACACAAAATATCAGAGAAAGTCTAGACAGTCTGACCCTGACCTCTACCATATAAATCCTCTTTTATATTGGAGGCTGTGATAAAGGTCTAAAAACCTGATAATAATAGAACTAACTGAACTACAACTACTGTATAAAACTCTAAATGTTCTCATAGAAACTGACTTTCTTGGTATTTATAGTTGTTGAAAGTCTATCTAAGACACTTTTTTTTCTGAAAAGGTTGAACTGCCGTGAACGGAGAGAACAAAACAGATCCAAAAACAAATCGGCTCTAAAAATAACCTTGAGGAGAGTTGCGTTTGAGTCTGACAGCTCCTCTGAACAGAGCTCAGCTGTGCAACATTACAGAGAGAAATATTTTTTTTATATATAAATAATACCAAAAAGTCTCAGGGGAGGTTTTCAGTGCTATCGCTGGAGCCAAGATTGGATCAGAGAAATGCTACATACAAGTATTTATACACACAACCCAACGACACATGGTCTATACTTTATATAAGGTTTATATTTAAACGTCCTGAAATCAGAGTGTATGATTGAAACGGTCTCCTCTACAGTTGTGAAAGAAGATGTTAACTTCAACAAACAGATTTCAATCTTGGACTCAGAATCAGTGAGTGACTTCTCGGTGTAACAACTCACCAAGAGTGAATTTACACTATTTGTCACAGGTTGGCCGGCACGCTCACACATTCACACACACAAGCACATGCACACACATGCACACACACACACACACACAGTACTGTAAATAATCTAGCAGGATCTACTGTACACACTGTAATGAAAGGAAGCAGCTGATGAACACTTGGCAAGGGGGCACGGGGATTGTGTTAGGTTCACTGCGTCATTTTATCTCCAATCTGTAAAATGAAACCAGAATCTTTTGGACTGTATAATGATACTCTGTAGCTCAAATATCACAGCAAAAAAAAAAAAAAAAAAAGTCCAAACTATTTTGGACGGATCCACTAAAAACTTGGAAGAGACATTTCTGCTGACTCTGGCTTTCTGTGCACCATCAGCCTCTTTTTTTTTGTCCTCCCGTCTACACTTAAAAACCTGTTCAGCTCTGCAGGCTTTTCCCCTTCCAGGCTTCTCCATCTGCTTGTGGCTCCACGTCCTGTTTACTGCAGCATGAGGAGCACATGGAAAATAAAAAAATGGTAGATTTGGAATATGTCTTTTGCTATTTTATCAAACTTAACGCCTGTATTTTGTGTCATTTGCACAAATGATGAGAAACGGCAATGAAAGAATTGAACTTCTCTGTCCGGCGTGGCTTCTTATGTGACATATTTACACATTTGGTATTTCACTTGGGCTCTAAATTAAAAACATAAAACGATATTCTGTGCTGGTGTTTGACATTTAAGTGAGAGCATTCATATACAACAAAAAAACAAACAAACACAGGCAGGGTTTAGTCCCCACAGTGCTGCATGATTATGAAACCAGTGCAGTCATGTGATGTCTTCTCTCATCATCATCATGACAAGTTGGAAGTCTGACCTTCCGCCAGCCACACACAGTTTGCCATGCAGGGGGGGGATTGAAGATTGCAATACAGCAGCAGTGCACTTGAGGCTACACTAGGGGCGGAGTTTGACCTCAAGTCTCAAAACATCATTAATCCGAGTCGGACATTCTGGCACAGGCCATCACTGGCACCGGTTTGGTGGAGGGAAAAAAAAAAGGGACGAATTTTTACCAGAAATAACTCTGTCCCGACGCGTGGCATCCTTACAGAGAGGCTCGGAGCTTGCTCGCCTGTGCGTGTGTGCGTGTCGGAGGGATTTGTGGGAATGCTGCACTATGACAGATAGTGCGTTACATGCGTCTGGACATATCTGCAGTATTTCTAGGGTAGTTTAAAAATATATAAATATATTCGCAGGATTCAGGGGGAGAAGTGTTGGGATTTGCGCGTTGACAGCTGGACCGCCCTGCGCCTTCATCGGAAACGAGCGAACCAAAGTATCCGCTTCCCTTTAAGGTGAGTCGGCACAGCACTTGTTTTCCCAATGCCTGAATTGCAAGTTGCGGCATATTTATTATGCTACTGTAGCTGACCGGGCGCTGTTCCCATGTACAGTTCTCCGTCAGGCTGGTGCAACGCCGGCAGCGTGTGTCCGCCGTGGGAGCGCGCTTTGCTTTGCTTTGTCGAGGGTTGTTTTGTTGTTTTGTTGTTTGTTTGTTTAAAAAAAAACACAAGATGGTCATAAAATTCAGCTCATTAATTAATTACGTCCTCTTTATGAACCCTGCTGCAAAGATGGGCGCTTATGTCACAGCATATAGGCCTTATACAGGCATCACATGGTGTCAGAGAGGTTGGTGCAGGAACACATGTGGGCACTGGTAACAAATCTGGATTAAAATCATGAAGAGGATGAAAACGGGACATTTCTGTAACTAAACACGACTTTGTGGTGAAATGAAAGCCCTGTAAAGATGCTATTTTAATATGTTTTGATCATATAAATTAGAAATCTGAAAAAAATAACTGTATTCCTTTTAAAAGTTTTATACTGAACAATCCTAATTTTGTGTTTCTGTGTCTTTCTGATGTGATCATAAGTGGAAATATTGATTCAATCGCCCCATGTGTAAACATCACAAATGTAAACAAACCAGAGCAGCATCAGATTGAATCCAGTAATGTTGCACATGTCAGCATGTTTGACTCTGTGCTTTCTGGTAATGGGATGAGCACCTTGTTGTTTTTTTTTATATGTGTTGTAAAAGCTGAATGTAGCTGAGTTTCAAATATGATAAGCTGCCTGTCTCTGTTGATTTATAGCTCCCCATTGCAGGTATTTATTATGATGGCACATTATCATCCATCCATCCATTTTCTGTAACCGCTGATCCTCATCAGAGTCGTGGGCGCTGGAGCCTATCCCAGCTAGCATTGGGCAAGAGGCAGTGTGCACACCATATCCATAGAAAATAATGTGTTTCCAAAGCCAAGGTGCACACATACTTACTCATTTGAACTCAGACAATTAACACTATTTTAGGTTTTGTTAGCAAAATGATATAAATAAAAAGTGTGTTACAAACAAGCCTGTGTAGGGAAAAATTAAGCAATATACTGCCTGCAGTTTGGATTAATAATCCAAAAAATTAGTCAGACTACAAGGAGAAAGAGGCTCAAACCAAAGAAATAAATATAGCTAAAAGAATAATCGAGAAAATAAAAAGTCTTAACTTCCTAAATGAAACCAAACAGGGGGGAAAAGACTCATTGTTAACATTCTGTCCTATAATTTATTTCAGTATTGTCCCTTGTATCACTATTCTGCTATTCTGCCTCTGTTTATATGCAGTGATGAGGCAATGGCAGGTCAAACACAAATAACAACCGATCTTTTCCCTGTAAAAGTCTGAAAAACACTGAAGCCGTTGCTGTGTACTTGCATCATGCCGCTGTCGTGGTCACAATATAGATCGTGAAGGCTGCAGATCACAGAGCTGTCACACAGCTCAGGGTCTTAATGTTTCTGAACAGGTAGAGACACAACAGGCAGTATTCACATTTAATGCTGTGAGAATGAACTGCGTGTTTATCTGCGATATCCAGCAGTTTAATGGGGGAAAAGCTTGACGGTGATTTTGTCTTTGCGTGCCTTTTTGTTTGTGTTAGGATGCAGGAAATGTCTACTTCACGTCTTCATTAGCTGCACACTGTGGATTTGTACATTCATGGTTTCCCTCTTCCCTCCCATCTGTCCTCAGATATCGTCCAATTGTTATTCAATGTCCAATAGTGCATGGCTGAGGCTGCCCTGTGGCTGACCCTGACAATGCTTTCAACTAACCACTCTGGAGGCGCGTGGGGATGAAATGGATGGAGCCCATGGCCAGACCGACACATCAGCTCCCACCTCCCAGCATGTCCAGCCGCAGCAAGTCTCCCCCCAACTCTGGAGAAGGTAGATGACATGATTCATCTGGCGTCCCACCAAATCAGTCATTTGGATTAGTGATGTAATGAAAACAGTGTCCAAGATTAACTCAATTTTCATCCAGGGTTGTTTATTGTGCCTCCATGGTACCATGAAATAATATTCACATATTGAATAATCTGTGTACTGGTGTAGATATTCATGTTTTGTGTGTTTTTTTTAATGATAAAATAGTTTTTAAAGTTACATTTTTCAGTTCATGTCACTGAAGATTTATGACATTACCAGAGGCTGTTCTCTCAGCTGCAGGCTCTAACTCCATGGCATGGGTGAAGATGTTCAAAAAACCTGGAGGAGGCTTGAAGAAATCCTACCAGCCTGGTAGCATGTTGTCTCTGGCGCTCACCAAAGGCCTGCTGAATGAGCCCGGGCAAAACAGCTGCTTCCTAAACAGCGCTGTTCAGGTGAGAAACATCTTCCACCAGCTCTAAATTAGGGGAAAAAAATACTTAAATTACTTCTGAATACTCTATCAAACAAACAATAAATTACCCCGTCTAACATTCAGTCACACACTCTTGCAGTCAGACTAACTAAAGCATTTTTTAGAGGGCAGAAGTAGACACCAAAGCTTTAAAACGATATCCTTATTGTAACATTATATCGGAAATGGTCTCGTGTGTGAGCAGTGCAAGTTTGTTTTTTGTTTTTTTAATGTGTGGGTTACTGAGGGATGCTGGGATTTAGCCACATGGGCCAAAATAATGAGCTTAAAATGACTAAAAGCTGAGAGAAACTGCAGAGTGTTCATTTGTTCAGTGGGTTAGGCAGCACTAGCAACATTTTTATATTACCAAAGGCATTTAAATCAGTGGTAAGACTCTTCTCTTTAATTTTGAGTTCCCGAAACTCTTGAAATTGAAATCAGTTCGGGTCGGTAAACTTCAGTATTTTGAAGTGTGTCGCTGTTAAACCTTCACAGGTGCTTTGGCAGCTGGATATTTTCAGGAGAAGTTTGAGGCAGCTCTCAGCTCACTTCTGTCTCGGTGACGCCTGCATCTTCTGCGCTTTGAAGGTTTGTATGATTTTGCACTTTGAGCTGAACCCGGTGTTATTTATAGTGCAGTAGCTGAGTATTTTTAATTTCATCAGTCATTTCTCTCTGATACTAATAATAACCAATCCTTCTAAGTGCTTTTTTTTCATTTTCAGGACAGTAACTAATCATCATTTTTCTTTTTCAGAGTATATTCAGCCAGTTTCAGCAGAGCAGAGAGCGCGTGCTCCCCTCCGACAGCCTGCGTAACGCCCTAGCTGAAACTTTTAAGGATGAGCAACGCTTCCAACTTGGCCTGATGGATGATGCTGCTGAGTGCTTTGTACGTTGACACTGCGCCTTTGGCTTTTAAACAAAGTAATATTTAGTGGAAGACCTCTCCACAGTAACTGTGTATTAAATACTGTTATGGTGCCTTCGTCACTGTGATACTAGAAAGTAAAAAGAAGCAGAGACCACTGACGAAATGCCTTGGCTCTGTGCAATCATCAGTTTTTATCTACTATGAATGTATGTACATTTTAGCCTATTTAGGATTAGATGTAGGTGATTAAACAGGTTAGTTTAGAAGTTGTATGAATCTATAGCCAGTATATCACTTACAGTAAACGGTGTGGGAGCTAAGCATCTGTATAAAACATATTGTAGCCACCTAAAAAAAATCAATATGAGTTTAGGTGACATATTTAGAGCACTTTCACAGCATTACCTCGCCAGCTGACAGCACTTCCTGATGAGAAACTGACGCTCTCTCCAAAGCCACAAGACTCCCTTTACAAAAACAGTCATTTTACCTCGAGTACACAGCAGTTGCTTGTCCATCGCTGCCTCAATATACAGCATGCAATAACAGAAATAAATCAACCGATCGAACAGCCACTACCATGTTAAAATGACTGTTTTTGTCAAAGGAGTCTGGCCATTTGAAGACAGCGTAGATCAATATTTAAATGAGTACCTCACAAAACCCTTTTAGTTTGCATTTGATCTTTGTCTGTGTAGTCCCTAGATCATCTAAAATAATCCCCTTATATAAACAGATCTTTATGTTTTGAGACCTCAGTTACGTCCGATTTAACATTAGAATCTATGAAATGTAAAGAGAAAGTTGCGTTTGTGAGAATAAAAATGGATTTTTAAGGCTCATTTTGACAAAATCCATACATTTTTATGTGTTTCTAACTGTACAGCAGTGCTGTGTATTTTCATGTATTCAATGTTGCCACTGTATATGCTCTTATTTTTGTATAATAGGAGAACATCCTGGAGCGAATTCATTTACACATAGTCTCAGACACTGCGACTGATGCTTGTTCATCCAAATCTTGCATCACCCACCAGAAGTTTGCAATGATGCTTTATGAACAGGTAAGTAGATGGGGACAATAATAGTTTTTACAGTATAAACTGTAGCTACTATGAGTATAATAGTGATAGTAAAGGTCACAGAATATGAACAGGCCATTTACTAAAGTGGAAACATAAAATGTACTATGTGAAATAATGTGCAGCTCTTGCTTTGCAGTTTGTGTGTCGCTGTTGTGGCGCATCTTCAGACCCGCACCCATTCACAGAATTCGTACATTATGTCTCAACCACTGCTTTATGGTGAGTACTTGATTTTTGTGCCATGGCTTTAAAAATGGGATACACAAAAAAAAAAAAATCAGGGCAGAGTGCTAATCCTGATTTAAATGTCAAAGTATTAAATAAGGTTACTAGAAAATTATTTGATTGCAATTTTAAGCATCTTACTGTAGATCAGTTTCCTTCCTGTCTTTTTACATCATAACACCGGAGCTTGATTCTCTTAATATTGTTTATAGTCCCTTCGCTGCTGTGCTACATACAATATTCATAATCCTGAACTCGACCTTGAGAAAGAGAACGCAACTTTTTGGCACCTGAGCGACAGAATAACACACAAAATAACTAGAATTGACAAATCATGCTGTGGTGAAATGTTTTCATCTACGCTGATGAAGCCAAACTTTGATATATGAATACTAAGTTTAAATATGCGGCTACGTTTCTCTTTGTGCAACAAGCGTTGCTATGCACATTTATCAAAGCATGACGTGTATAAATAAGAATAATCTGCACACTGCAACAGTAACAGGGTCACCTTTATTATTTTTGTACAGCTGTGTCTTGTTGAGTGAATGTTACAGATATAAAATATTAAATTTGCTCTATTTCTAAATATTAAAATATAATATGATAAGATCGACTTAAATGATCCCACACTAGGAAATTCACTTGCTCATATACACAAGGTGGATTAGAAATTATTATATTAATTATATAAATATGTACACTCAGATGATACTGTAAAATCTGAGACTCTAACAACTTATTTTGATGCCACCTTGCAAGAGATAATGTTAATTTTGACCGTCAAGGGTTTATTATTGATGTTATAGTTTGCGTTCCAGGGCAACATCTCTCAATAATAAACATGTTTTTGAATTAGTTGCTTACTAGGACACAGTTCTTGTCTCTTTTCAGCTTGTCATTCATCAGAAATCATATATAAACCGTAGAGTAAAAACCTTTCACCTCCTATAAACATCCAACTATTTGTATTTATTCACAGCCAACAAGTTGATCGCATGTTGGGGAAGAACGAGCGGCTCAGGTCAGACATGTTTGGAGAATTGCTGCAGGCAGCAAACAACACAGGTGACCTCCGAAGCTGCCCGGTATGTGATGTATTGTCATTGTTCATTTTAATGTTGTTTTTTTTAACAAAGTGGTGACTCAGTCCCTTTTAACCATTCTGCTGTTTTGTCACAACACCAGTCTGAATTCAACCATTAGTAGACGCTTACTGTAAAATGGACACAAAAAATGATTCTTGCAGCTATGCAGAGTACACTCTGTGCTTTGTGCTGTGACACTGCACTTGAAGCGCTCGGAAAGGAGATGGTGCCAGACTAGTGTTAGGATATAAATAGCAGTAAGGGCATATCCACTGTTTTTCTCTCATCTGTATTTCCTACCGCTGTCTTCCTCTTCAGTGTGCATCATTTTCGGTGAAGCTGAGCGATCTGTTATTCTCTTAGAAACTGAGATCTCCGGTGCACATAATGCACGCTGTCTGGCTCTTCTTCCATCTTTGCAATCATACTTGTGACATTTTGAAGTTGATATGTCACGTGTTTTATTTCAGTTTTGTCTAGGTGTTTATGTGTGTGTGTGTGTGTGTATAAGAGAAAGAGATAAAAGGTAAAGCAACAACCTATTACTATGACATCTGGGTCAATTTGCTAATTTATTCATAAGTGAGACTTAAAAGAAAAGAGTTTTTCTCAGTGTGCTCAATAGTCGGACTAGTCCAGCAGGTGTTTAGCCTGCCTTGGTACAAACACTGGAGACAGAGCAACAGTTAAGCACAAAATACATTTTCCAGCATTTTTCTCATATGTCTGGTTTATTGTTTTTTGTCCTTCTGATTTCATTCTTGTATTGTATCTTGTTTTTATTCTTGTAAACTGAAATATTATTATAGCAAACAAACTTATCGCTAACACAAGTCTGCTGGGTCTCACAGCTATATTGACTTCATAAATTGGGCCAAAATGGTTTTGTCATGAAACAGAAATAGCCACACGCTTCCAGTCTCTGAGCTAAACTACATGTAGGCTGAATACAATGACCCACTGTACCTCTGTCTTGACAAAAAGAGACATTGAAATCTTTGTTTGCTTTCCTTAAAATGTCTAGAAAGTATACTATATTATTTGTGAGTAATAAAAACTTTTGGACCTTTGTGTGTTTTTCTTCATATTTTCAGAGCGACTGTGGTCAGAGTATCAAGATCCGCCGGGTGCTCATGAACTGCCCGGAGATCGTCACTATTGGATTCGTATGGGATGCTGAGCAATCTGATCTTACGGATGACGTTATTCGATCACTTGGCCCGCGTTTGAACCTTTGCGGGGTGAGAACTGAGGAGAGATTTGCTCCGATCCCTAAATGATCACAGCCATTTTAGGACTTTTGTCTATATGCTGGTAATGCTGATGGTCAGTGAGCTGTAATCCTTTGAAAAACTGACTTCATCGGGGTATTAAAAACACACACATAGATTTTATTCTCATAGGATTTAGCATCTGCCCAAGAGCAATATGTTGATATCAAACTTGTCTCAATTTGTTGTCTTTCAGCTTTTCAACCGTGTCACGGATGAAAATGCCAAACGGAGTGAGCTACATCTGGTGGGGATGATCTGTTTTTCGAGTAAACATTACTCAGCCTTTGCCTATCACACCAAATCTTCAAAATGGATGTTTTTTGATGATGCTACTGTAAAGGAGGTTAGAAACTCTGCCGTTAATCTGCTTAATCCCTCTTCAAAGTCTGCTACCTGTTACTGAGCGTTACATACTCTTATGTCACGCGTTTCTTTTTCTTCTCCTCGTCAGATTGGATCCAAATGGAAAGATGTCGCCTCGAAATGTATCAGGGGACATTTCCAACCACTTCTGTTATTTTACACCAATCCTGAGGGATCTCCAGTGTCTAATGAAGATGCACCGAGACAAACCACCATGTGTCCACGGTACAAAGCCCAAGTAAATGGTGACACAACAGGTAAGACGATCATCCAGTTATCGGCACAGGCAGACATTCGAGATGTATGTGTTAGTGATCGCAGTTAAATCCATGGATCGTGTGGGCCAGGTCATAAAAATGAACATCAGTTCAGGATCTAATGTTAATTTATGTTCTGTGTTCTTCTACACACTCACAGTCAGGTTCATACAGTCCGAATGTTTGGAAAGCAGCCGTCCTCCTGATGAATCCTGAGCTCTATCAGAGCTGTCCGACAACATTTAATTCAGAAGCTAAAAGTTTAATACTGTTTCCTCTGGAGAGTTTCCTCCGGCCTGCTTAAATGTCACAGGATATTTGCCGCAGTGACAATAACTGCATGCACGGAAACATTTAAAAGTACTGAAGGCAGCCTCTCTAACCATTAAAGTAAATCGTTAAAGAAAACACACAATATAGAAATCGCTCCGGAAAGCTTGTGCTGCTCGACATAGTTTAAAAGGCAATATAGCGTCCACAGACCTGTAGAGGTGGAGGGGAATGTTCATGCAGGTGCAAGTCTCTAAATCTGAGAAAATATTTCATTTGTGACGGTAGCAGGTGGAAGATTTATGCGTACACGTGGATTCTGCGCATCACTGCTGTGTATTATACATCATTTAGTTACAGATACTTCACAACCTCTCTACTATTATAAAACAATATGACACATAAACACAGCTGTCCTCTTTTACTAAAAAAAATATGTATGTTAGTTACGTAATAAATCGTTTCTAATTGGCTGGCACGTGTCTGTTATTGTAACCGTGACGTCTTATGCAAGGTGTGCTAAACAACAGGTAACCACAGCAGTGTGACTTCGTTGCTACCAGTTAACTTCCCTGTAAGGATAGGTTCAACTGATTTCAGACAGACTAGATGACAATTTAGACAAAATTTTGAGTTTTTCAGAGAAAGAATGAACCAGTTTGATCTGAATCAAGATCGTCAAAATCCACCAGAAACTTGGGGCGGTCGCGTAGTGGGTTAAGCGGCCGCCCCGTGTGTGGAGGCTATAGTCCTCACTACAGCTGGCCCCGGTTCGAAATCCTGCATCGGATGGCTATTTACTGCGTGTCACTCCCCCTCTCTCTGCTTCCTGTCTATCTTCAGCTGTCCTATCATTAAAGGCATAAAAAGCCAAAAAAAAAAAAATCTTAAAAAAAAAAAGTCCACCATAAACTGTGCAAACATGAAACGTTTTGTTTGTTCGTTCATAAGCCCACGTCAGCGTGGATTCACTTGTTATCCCTGTCTTTTTGCCTGCAATTACCATTTCATGTTTATTTATTTTAGAGGCAATTCCCCTGTAATTAAAAATATGTGATAAATTAATATTATTACAAGTAGCGATCCTGCGGCTGTGCATGTTAATTTAGAACAGGGGTCAGGCCTTTACATCAGCCATCAATATATACACCAATCATTTTTCACATGCACTCTACCACCAATCAGAAACCACTACCATAGCACGATTATAATGATAACTTGGTCCAGATTAACCCCAAAATGAGAACCATAAAACTATTTTAAAATTAAAATTTTCTGTGCTACGTGAACATGTTTTCAGTCAGTCCAGGTGTAACACAAATGATGGCGTGTCTTTAGGCTATGCACACAAAAATATTGATGTACAGTCTGTTAATATACACACAACCACATTTGCATTATGTAAAATTTGTATTGCTGTATGGGTTTTATGTGTTATCTAACTCTAATTCAAACGATCAGCTCGTTATCAAGCTCTGCAGTGGCCTAATAACGAGCCGCTCATTTGAATCAGGTGTCCCCGAGGACCAGGATTGAAAAACACTGATCTAACTGATCTTTTCATTGCGATCTATACAAGGAGTTTAATAGATGTTAGTTGCTACCAGACAGAAATCACAAACACTAACATTATCCTTTGTGATGTGTCAGGGAACTTGGGTTCAAATGAAACAGCAACGATTAGTAAGAGACCATGATTGGGGTCAGAAGATCCATTTCAATTTGTCTAATCGTTTCCATTTCTATGAATCCCAAATCTGTTACAGCATCCGAATCATTTTCATGAAAGTATCACTGAGTAAAATGAAACAAATCAAACAATGTCATTACCCACGAGCGGCGATGGCAAACAATTTCACTCCGCAAATTACAGTTATGGTTTGCGTTGGGATTGCGAGAGTGCTGTTAAACCGCAGTCAGAAAGATTGTCCTGCCCTGTGTGCTGGCTTGAACTTGACATGAGGATGATGCCTCTGTTGCACGCAGATTACCACCCACGCCTCCCTCCTCTAATCCCTGCTCCTGTGGCCGAGCGCTCTCATGCTCCTGCTCCACAGTTCTCACTCCTCCCCTAGACATTTTCCATGTTTGCCTCCATTAATTTATCTGCCCTGGGATTTTTGTTTTTTTGGCAATGGCGGCTCATTCGTTTAGATGGATTGTTTTGCGCCCAGACACTTTGACTGGCATGGGACTGGATTCTTGTTTTTATGAAAATATGTGTAAGTAATTGAAATTTCTGATTTTTGTGTCAGTCAGCTGCCCCCCTGACAGTCTTTGGTATCACTTCAGGCATCGTGATGAAGCGTGTATTGGTTAAATACTTGGCAGTTCGCGTTAGGTGCCGTGTCATCTAAATCTAGTATCTGTTTTCAGTGGAAACTACTTAAATGTCAGCATTAGGCTACATGAGCAATTCTGGAAATTCATAATACTACAGCTTACTCACTGCTATTACTCACCGCTGTTGTAACATCCAGCAACCGTGCGCGCGCGTTTTGCCTCATGTTTCAGAGAGACCGCATTATTGTTATTGTTTTTATCCTATTACATTGTATCATGTGTTGCCCTAGATCTTAACAAAGGCATGAAACGTCCTCTTGAAGTACAGTACTAATAAAAACACAAATATTAAGAGGGAAACAATGCTGCAGAAAGTGAACCGACATGCAGAAATGAGGAGATGAGAAGTAAATGTGAAAGCATCTCTTTCTCTTGCAGTGACCTGCTTGTTACAGAGGCAAAGAAACACCACAGGGTGTGTGTGGTGCAGTAGTGTATTTTAACACTCTTAATGATGCACGGGCATCTGTTCTTTAGTTTTGTTTTGTTTTTTGTCCTCTGCCCCATTTTCAGCAAAGTTTAAAAATTTCCTGGCTGCCTTCACGGTCAGAGAGCCGGACCTATTATCTCGAGTTAAATACCTGCAGCGCACAACATGGTGTGAATTTATCTGAGCTCAGCACAAGATGCAGGGCAATTACATATGCTCTCTGAACCTGGAAGAATAACAGCCTGTACTGTACATGATGAAATTTACTTAAATAAACATGTCACACCCTAACTGGTTGTACAAACCCATGAGGTTCAATCAAGGTAACTTTATTTCAACAGTCAGAAAAGGTTTCATACAGTAAGACAGAGCAAAAATAAATCAAGTTAAAAGTGCAATTTTCTACATTGCAGAGCGACCACTCATCTGCCATTTCAATGTTTTTTTGTCCTCAGTGAAACTTCCCCTAAGCAGTCCTAACAAGTTCCAGGAACCTTTCATGGAAACTTTGCAGAGGCCGAGTGAAACATCAAAAAAGGATCGAGGGCATCGGAAAACAGACTCATCACAATACAAAGGTAGAGCATTGTATTTAAATGATAGGTGTAAACAATAGATGAAATATAGATGAAGTCCGTAACCTCTGTACATCATGTATGAAATGATTCATGTCCACTGTCTCCAGAGATGGCACATGCAAGATCTTCATCTCCTTCAGAGAATGGGCCGAGGCCTCCCGTGGACCAAAAGTCAAAAAGCTATCCACGCAGCGAGAAGTCATCAAACCATTCAAGCAGAGGATCTCAGGAGCCACGGGGACAGTCCTTCAGCACACAGGGCGGTGGGCATAGCCGCAGGAACAACTCTTCCCCGAGTCGCTATGATCAGGAGAGCTGTCAGGAGCAATGGGAAAAAAGTGGAGGTGAAGGAAGCCGCAATAAATCTAAGTCTACTTGGAGACCCATTCGGGAGGTGTTAAATGTAGACACTGTACTGAACGAACTGGAGCAGCGTCGTCAACAGCAACACGACAGCCCACGGCACAGTAAGCCTTCATCCCAGGAAAGAGTGCACGCTGAACAAAGCCGGGACCGCGAGCGGGAACATGTACGGACCCGAGAAGATCGGAAGCAGAAGTGTTTAATGACAATTTATGAGGATGAGCAGCGGCATGAGACCGAGAGCCACAGCTCTGTTGAATCAGAGAGCAGGGCCAACCAACAGAGGGGCAGCAGACTTAAGGGCGGCCCCAAGACACTGCTGCGTAGTGATACCTGGACCATCCAAAGGACAGAGTCTGGCTACGAGAGCAGCGATAGACTCAGCAGTGGCTCCACCAATCCTGACTCACCTGGCGTCGATGGCTTCATTGTTAAAGATCAGAGATCAACACCGGAGGCACAGGTGCAAAGGTAAGAAACAGCTTTGTATTGTTCAATGGACCTTTTGTCAGAGGTGTTATTAGTACATAGAAGTTAGCAAATCTTCGGCAATGAATGTCTGCATTGTGTCTTGTGAAAATGCACGTACGGTACTGGTTGTATTAGTGATCTCAACTTATTGTTTTTATTAGATAGTTTGATAGTAGATACAGTAGCAGACAGGAAACATGGAGAGAGAGAGAGAGGGTGGTATGACATGCACCAAACATCCCTGGCTGGAATTGGGGCAACGGGAAACATTGTAACTGTTCAGCTACCAAGGTGCCCTTTAACCAATTCATATATAATTCTCACAATTAGATATCTATATTAAAGTTCACATTTTTAAAGCTCTACTTCTATAAATACACACGGCATATTAATGACACATTTATGGATGTTCGAATAAGGTCCAGACAGTGAATTTTAAACACCTTTGTTTCTGTAATCGGGTATTTTTCCTCTGCTATAGAGCAGCATTATTTACCCGGTGCCTCAAAGACCATGAAAGTTTGTTTGTTTGTGAACGTGCTTAGAATATTTTTATTTCTTCTTTTATTTTGCAGTCAGCTGCACCAAAAAGGAGGCGACGGCAAATCAAGTATAACGTCCTCGCCTTCACACAATGGTAAGTTCCAAGAGTTTCAAGAGTTTCAAGAGTTTTTCAGGAAGAATAAATATTTTTGTTTGTGTTATAATAACCAGAACTGATTTAGCTAGTTGCAACAGTAATGTTTAATTTATACTGTAATAAGTCCAGATGATTAATGAAAACATAATTAAGATTATAAAGGAGCATGTCACTGCTCAGGGACGATTACATCTCACATCGAGTTTGCTCGAAAAAACAAGGATTTACTCTTATTTTAGATCAGTTCTGCAAATACAAGATGTACACACAAAATGCATTGAATATTTATGATCTTATATAATTTAATCTTAAAGAGTAAGTACTTTTTGATTTATGTAAATCAGTACCAACCACAGGAGGAGTTCTTTCCCTGGTTTTCTTCTCCTTTCTCTATATTTCTGTCAGTATAACAGATGAAGTTTGAGCCGTCTCTGGTAATGTGGGAGTAATTGAAGATTGATTAATGCCTCGGTTGATTCCTGAGCTTGGACTGGCTTCTTTAACCTCTTCACCCAGTCAGCCCTGCACAGGCATTAATCTGATGATAATCCCACAAAGCTCGTTCAGATAGCACAGCTGGACACGGCTGCTGGCATTGTCATACATATCTTTCTGTTTCATGCAGTACTTTTGAGCGTGCACTGCACTCGATACTTTATCGAGGCTACGTGCATCTCGAGCCAGTGTTTCCAACCAACGGTTAAAGCTTTTATCCTTGCATGGACCTCTCCAGGGCAACAGCAAAGAAAAAAATGACACATCTATTTTTAAAGGGAAGGAATTCAGCACCGTGCAGCCTCTCGCTGTGCTGGTGCACAGAGCGAGCGCGCCGACTGGCTTCATCCAGCTGTGAGAAAGTCCAGTGAGATTAACGCTCTGCTGCTGCCACCTTGTGTCCTGAGAGAACAAAGGTTTCATAGACAAATGTTAAAGGAGTCTGTCTCTGCCTGGTCTCTACTTTTGATTCATTTCTGTCCTGATTGCACACATCTGTATCTGTCTAGCTCGTAATTAGGGAAGGAGATCAGGGGTTAAAAAAAAGGAAAAAAAAGGAAAGCTCACGTTAATCTCTGAATTCTGAGAAAAATGAATCTGAATTATGAGATTAAAGAATAATCAGAATTCTGACTTTATTTCCAGAAATCTGAACTCAATCTAAAAAGTTCTGAGAAAACAATTTATTATTTGCAACTCACTTTTTCTTTTCACGCAGCTCTAATCATCTTCCTCACGTTGATTTTTTTTATGCCAAATGTTTTCTCATTTGTGGTATTCTTTATATTTTTATCTTCTGACATAGTTGAGAAGATTTCTTTTTTAGTTGTTAATGTCAGAAGATTAAAAAACCTTTTGCATTAAGTACAGTATGTAAACAGGGTAGAACTTTCCTGTTCGTAGTTTTAATGTTTTTATTTTTTATATTGTCTTTTTTCTGTTTCTATGTTTTGATCACCTTTCTTTTTATTTTATAGGTAAACATCAACCCAAACCTCAGGGAAAGAATCATGACCAAGTTTCACATTCACATCTAAAGTGCAGTCCAAGTTTGAGGTAGTGCCCTTAAATAATCTATACTATTTATACAGAACAATATATAATCTAAATAATCCTACATGTAAGGATGCATACTTTGGATTCTCATTATATTTAATGATCATTTCCAACATTCTCTACAATGCCTCTCTCTTGTAGACGGAAATCAAAGTACACTTCTAGTACTTCCAGAAAAACAGAGAGGGACACCACAGGTTCAGATAACAGGCAGAGTGAACAGCAGGAGCTGACAAACTGTAGAGGGCACCCTGGAGAAGGTACAGCCCTGCGGCACATCACAAAAACCAGCAGCTCAGAATGGAACAGTTCCGATGATCTCGCTCTCTCCGAGCCCGAAGACAGAGAAAGCGCGTACCGCTCCAGCAACAGCGAGGCTGTCGCCTCCGAATCCCAGTGTCCTCACATAACGCTGCCATACCACCCTCCCAGCAACGTGACTGCAGAACCTCTCCAACTGAACAATCAGCGCCAGCTCAGCGCGACAGGGTCGCCTCACCTTCGACCGACCCACCGGATCTCCCAACACCAGGGTGAGACAAGCCACGCGACGTTTCGTCCAAGGATGCTTCAAGAACCCTTTCCGTCAAGTCCTCGTCTTTCATCCACATCCTATGTCAGTCCTCACAGGAAGCCTGACATTTCAGGCCTCAGAACTTTCTCAGGTGCGAGCTCCAAGTCGGGCTCCGACCCGGAGAGGAGTACTCCATCGTCATGTGAAAGTGAGGAAAGGCTGACTGGATGCAGAGTGGAACAAGCAGCGCCAGCTCAAGAGGTTTCTCTCACAACGTACTTCAACGTGGATAACTGTATGACGGAAACATACCGTCTCAAGTACCACAACCAGAGGCCTCTTGTCCTCTCTGCCACGGTGCCACGGACAGTAGTTGTGACTGAGCGCAGAGATACCAGCCACACACTCCCCACTGACACATACTCACAAGATGTGCCAAAAGCCAGACCTGAAACAAGTAAGCCTCTCTCAACACGGTTGCAAACCTGAATGTAGGGCTAACCATTATGACAATATACTGTACTGTATAGACTGTGATGATGATATGAATTCATCTGTCAATGTTCTGAATGAATCAGCAGGACGGCAAAATGTGATTTTTGATGATTTCTGCATTAGGGATGCAGCGATTTAACCAATTTCACTATTAACAGTGGTTGAAAAATGCTGCGTTTATGCCACTTACAATCCAGTAGTGGTGAATTAACAGCTTTCAGTGTAATGTAGAGTAAAGCAGGAAAAGGAGCACTGCACCGGTTATAAATGTAATGCCCACTAATACGACATTTAATACCATCAAGGGCATAAAATAGATGTTCTCAATTATCCTCTTTTATAAGGACTAAAACTGCAAAACAAAAACATGCTCATGTGATTTTATACATCCATAGTGCATCGTATAACCAGGACTATAATCGTACCATCAAAATCTATAATCGTTGCATCCCTATTCTGCATCAGTGTGTATGAAGTACTCTGATTTATCAGGCATTAAATGTGCTGCTAAAAACAGATTTTTAAATTAGTTTAAGCATATATAATCAATATCACAATATAAAAATGACATATTAGACAAGATTAGGTTTTAGTATTTAGCTGTTTTCTTTGCTGTGGTGTAAATTTACACACAGGGTGAACTATAAAAACATAATTTAAACAGAACTTTTCTTTTTGTTTCTGTGCAGGCCATAATAGCAATAAACCCACTGCAAAATGGAACCCAGTGACAGCCAAAGGACTGGATGAACGTGGTTTTTTATGAGTATTACTTGGTAAGGTTTGTTTACATGGATGGACAGTGGTCAGTAGAGTACTAACTGGATGCCAAAGAGTTTACAGAATGGAAATATATGTTCTGAAGCCCGATATCTCCAAAACTGAGTGGAATTTATTTATGCAAGCTTGTCACATAAGTAAAAACCTATGTCTAAATGCTGTCGCGCATTGTTTGAAGGATTATCAACTATCGCTTATACTGTGCCGTCTTCCATTGTCCTGCAGTATTGCTGCAAGATATTTTGTTGTAACCAAAATCTGGACTGTTTTCAATTTGCACAAATGTTTGTTTGTTTTTTGAGTCTTTATTATCACCTTATGTCAAGTTCAAAATCTTTATTTATTTTTTAATTCGTGCAGTAGTCCTGCAGACGTGTTGCAGAAATTATGATATACCAATATATTGCAAGTACGGTATGAGAGATTATGGTGAGCCACAGTAAGATCTATACAGTAAATACAAAAAGAGAAGAAATGATGACAAATTGCAGCATGTTGACATGAAAGGACATGTTAAATAATTAGAAATATGATGTCATTCTACACAATGAACCCACAGGCTGAAGGTTTCATCAGGTCTAGGTCACCAGGGAATAGACATTGCAACACCTGCGTTTATTCAGTTACTCATTGGTTTCAGCTGTTATCATTTATTGGTTCTTTTACAACATGTATGTGTTAATGAATGACTGAGGGCTGCACCATACCAGCCAACCTCCCTTTATTGTTTCAGATGATTTATTCATATTCCTGCAAAATCTGATTTCATGCCATCGATCGTAAATATGTCTAAATCTTTGAGAGAGACAGTTATACAGACAGTCAAAATGTGATTTTTGCATAACTGTGTAGCAGTCTACAAATCCTATAATTGTGTAGTTGGAGCAGCCCTCAGGTTATTCAGTAGGTCACTGTATACTGTACAACCATGTCAACCTTGTGTATTCTACCTTCAATTGTGCTGGTTCTTGTAAATCCTTTTTTGTAATTCACAGTGATGTCAAATTGTATTTTTTCAGTCTTCCTTTTAAAGTAGACAGATTTAAACAGGTCTGTATTTGCAGGTATTTTCATAATGATGCCAATATAATTAATATGCCTACAGTATGTGATATCGAACACACAACACAACAATTATACTTGTTCATAAGACTAATGTTCTGAAACCTGCATGTGGCCTTTACAAAGTCTTACTAGCTGTGTGTACAGCATAAGCATGAGCATGATAATACGGGACTTTGAGTCCGACAAACATAAATTCTATTGGATTTTACGTAATTGTAATAAAAAAATAATGAATTAAATAGTAATTTCTAACTAAAGTTGATTTGGAAACGTTTAACACTTGTTCTCTTCTCTTGCTCATGCAAGGACACACACTTTTGATTATGCATCCATTGTAAATACAAACATACGATGCAGACGGTACGCTAGAAAACAGCCTGACTGTCAGAGACATACTATGCATTCACTAGAAATTACTTTAAAATCACTTTAAAAATCAGATTTTTGGTATTTTTAAGGCTTTGTATTCTGTACATCCAACATTCCCGAGAGCACATAAAAAAAAAAATTAAAAAAAATCGGAGTTGTTGTTCAACTTTCACACAATTTTCTTTTGTGCTCACTAGATTGCCAAGTCTTTTCCTGAACATCCTGCCACTTAGACATGTTTTATCACCACAGTAACCTTTGTCCGGGTATTTCTCTATAACTATTCTAACCGCACACATTTAGTCACTGAATTTGCTGTGTTTGTGTGTGTGTGTGTGTGTGTGTGTGTTGTGTTTGTGCTGAGGATGGTGTTTAGAGATTTACGTAATCACACCTGAACCTTGTAATTTGAGCATCTACTTGCATTCGTCATGGTTTATTTATTGACACTGTTTGAATTTGAAGAAAACGGAGGCATGCAGTGTAACTGAGCTAATGTTTCAAATAACATAAGGATGCCTTTACACATGTTGATTGTGCTGCAGTAATGGTAAATCACTCATTGTACTGTCATATATATATATTTATATATACTGGATAAAGAAATCTAAATGACTAAACTATTGGATTAGATGAAGTTCAACTGGATTATATTAACCAGATTATCTTTTTTTTTTGTGCTTTCATGTGTGATTAATGCTCATATAATTTATTTACACTATTTGTCCAGTTATTTAATTATTTTCTTTTCATGCAAGTTGTGTTTTACATTCTGAACTTTGTGTCTTCAGTTGTTATCAAGAGTGCCTTGACATTTTCAGTGTTTTTTTTCTGTGTGTGTGTAAAAAAAACAAACACCGGTTTGGGAATGAAGGTGATGAATGAAAGGGGTGGAGGGTGTCATGCGAAACTTTTAAATATGCAATGCTAATAGTGACATACCTGATGACACGCCTCTGTGTGCACCATTGTACTGTACGTGTATGTGTGTGTGTGTTTTTGTGTGTGTGTGTGTGGGCAAAGGTGGGAGAGAGATTTATACCAGGTCCAGTAAAAACCCCTTTCAGACTTGGAAGCTACGCCCAAAGTGACAAACTCAGCGGCCCCGCTCTGTATTCAGCTGTAATTGGCAAAAAGTTTGACATGTTCATAAACAAAAAAAAGTCTGTGCTTGTGTTTGGCAAGTGCTTCTGGGCAACAGAGCTTCCCAGTTTGAAAGAGCCTTAATGTATAATAAATGAAAGATTTTTTTTTTTGCTGAACCTAATTATTATAATAGTTATTAAATATGCATGCACGTCTGTGGGTCTGTTTGTGTGCAAGCCTGGAAAAAGAATCCGATAATTGTTTTTCCTCTTGCATCCATGATCCGTTATCTCTTCCGTTATTCACTTTAAGACTTTACTCAAGGGGCCTGTCTGACAAAAGGTCTTTTTGTCCCGTGTCACATTACATCACAGTTGGCATCGCTTCAATCCATATCTTATATCTTGTACTAAATCTTGTCCAGAATCTAATTAGACTGTATTGCATCAACATTGAGGAACAAAAGAAATCTTTCGACGTTATGTCACTGATTTTATCTGATATGTTCCTGGCTGATGTGGCCCGGTGTGTTGGAAGTGTATGCCTCACTGAATCCTGCCGTCCATACCTCTGTGTGTGGTTAGGATTTGGCCTGACATTACTGTTGAATTGAGTTGTTGGTGCTTCAGTGAATGCTTCATGACTTATGTAAGTACAGATCAATTTAAAGAAACATAAAAATCTGTCTACACTTTATATTTTTGTAGATAATATATATTTATTTTTATTCATTGTTGAATAAAGTTTAAATTATTGTATCACTCTTAAATCAGTCACCTTGCGTATGTTTTTGACTTGACACAAACCTCACGGATTCTCACCGATAACGACGATCACAGAAAAAAAACAAACAGGCTGTTACATAATGACTTTATTACTGCGAGTATAAAAATCCTGTGCCATGCAAAAATGTTTAATACGCTGTACAGGCATTACACGTAGTGCATATGTTATGGTTGCAGTGGTATAATTCAACACAATACTGTATGTTATCCTGAAGATAAGGCTCTCGCTTTAATGTTCCTTCTTGAAAATCCTCTTTGCGTCCACACCTTCATAATTGTAGCTCTGTTGGCAAAAGATGACATCATATACAGTTAACTTCACAGTTTAACTGAAGCTTTTGCATATTAACAGACATTTTGATTGGTTATGTGTATTAAAATTATATTACAATATCTCTTAACGCTGATATAAAACGAGAATTCACTTCACCTGTATAAGTTCATCATTTTGCACAATCCTGGTTGTTGTCAGTAGCTTTCCATTGTCCTTCCTGTTGAAAGTTCCCTTCATCATGTCTCCCTCCATCGCCCATGAGCCCTGCAGAGAGGAACATGAAACACACTCATGAGTACTACTACATGGAAAAAATTTGGTTCTGGCAAGACAGTTTTATGGCTGTGACTGTTTGTGCTAGTGAGTTGAAATCAAACAAGCACAAACAAAGCTGAACAAATGAACTTTCTTGCACCTCAAAAGGTTCAAAGTCTAAAGTGAATGAAAAGCCCAAGACATCTCAAAGTATTTGCAGCGATAATGTCGCTTTCTGAGTCATCATAAGGCTCCACTAGATGCCACTTTTACTTACTGATAGTTCTGTTCCATCTGCAAGGCTGTACTCAAAGGTGACCCCCAGGGTGAAGTCGATTTCCAGGGTACGGAAATTGCTGCTCTCCTTGACATGAAACTTGTCTCCATTCTGTTCGATTGTTATTTTGAGCCCGTCGTGAGAAGCCAGCTTCCTCTTCACCATGTTAATTCCTATCAAGAGACACATGGAACATGTTCCAAGGAACAATCAGAGGAAGTTTGTCAGGATTTAATCACTTGTCAAGCACAGGTTCCTTTGTTTGGCTATTTGCAGAGAGTAATTACTGTAGGTACAAGAGTCAAATCACAGTAAGTGTGGTCAGTGGGTCTCAGATTAAACAGGATTTGCAGGATTATGAGTTTGCTGCCTAACTCTGACTTTGACATCAACTATCTTTATTAAATGTGACATCCTGACCAGCTGCACTTTATCAACTACCTCATCAAGTCTTAATTATATAACTGTCATCTCATTACACAAAGAGTAGATATGGTAATGAGACACATTGTCATTTTTCTGCCAATGCATCAACTTCCACATAAAATATATATATATGCTGTATAGATTTCCATAACTCACCCATCTTTTCCATGAATTTCTCATAGTTGTCATTGCGATCAACTTTCCAGGTGCCGTTGAACGTCATGTTGGCTGTGAGGGTGAGCTGGCTGACTCTGCAGGCGAGGAGTGTCTTACTCAAAGTCTGCCGCTCCTTTTAAACCAAGCACACCTCTTATCGCGTCATCTATCTTTATGCTGATGTGGCCGTTGAAAGCTCATATCTCCTGGAGGCAATGTCCACGGGCACAGCTGATTGGGCAATGTGGTGGTTCTAAACAGAACCGTCCCACGAACATTTACAAAACCATGCCTCATTATTGTGTTTACCTTCTTTACTACAGAATGATTGACTTCCTGTTATACCTGTATCTCTGTTTAGAAAAGGTGTTGGTCTCAGCTTAACTGTGTTTGCATACTGTGACAGTTACAGTTTGCAGCATTTGATGCAACTAAATATGTATTTTTTTTATTGACTGTACCTCAAGCTGAGACAAAAGAATAAAATAAAAAGATAACTAAAAAGACATGCTGACACATGTGTGAATGCAATTTTGGCACTATGCTGAACCTCATCTCTCATCTTGAGTGATAGATAATACTGCGATAGATGTGATTACAGAGATACAGCAATAATTCAATCAGTATCTTTCATAATGTGTTTCCAATTACACTTGACCCTAATCTGGCATTTATTGATCAACAAGACCTTTGATATTTTAGGTTAATAATACGCAAACGCCTGCGTACACAGTCATTGTGTTATTAAGATGCACTCAACTGATTATGATGTCTTTTATGGTCTCTGATTAAAGCTTGACGTTTATGTGTGTAAGATCTTTTTTAGAATGAAATGAATGAACGCCTTTTATTGTAAATATACGCATGTACAATGAGATTAAAAGCCAGCTCCAAGAACGATATATAATATATTAGATATATATATATAAAACATAAAAAAATATACAATATAAACATAAACTTAGGCAAGAAGAAGGAGGTAAGGACGGTCAACAATGCGTGTACTACACACACACAACACATATATATATATATAATATATCTATGTGTGTTTGTGTGTGTGTGTATGTTTCTTATATATATATCTATATATATATATATATATATATTGCACACTGTAAAGTATTTGCACATTGTAGAGGGGGTTTTTCTTTCTCTACTTAAGATAGATTTGACACAGTATAATGACAATTTAGTAACTGCAAATGATAATAATTATACAATAATAATAACTGTAGTGTCCAGAAAAGTCAATAAAAAAAGTATTTGTCTTAAATCAAAGAGAGGAAACTCTGCATCCAAACAGGCGTTTCCCACCATAGTCTCACAAAGAGATGAATAAAACGAGCACCAAATGTCAACTGTGTTTCTTATCGGGAGTTTCATCTAATCTTACCTGACCTTCAGTTCCTACTCATTGTATCTCCTTCTTATCAGGAGAAAGACCTTTCTACTATAACTTCAGTGATGAAATTAACAGGCGAGCTTGAGACATACTTGATTCAACTCTGTTCAAGCTTATCGTTAAAACGATTAAGTCCAACACCCTGTTGTAGTAACAGCTTTAACAGAACGTGATAATATGGGGTATGAAAGGAGGAAAGGTACTCTATGTCACTGCAGTGTTTGTTTTGTAGCATCTATCCAAGTATAGAAGGCTACAAGAAAGTTAAATGCAAGCTTGTGACCAGACAGTGTTGTTGTCAAGGCCACCTAAACTGAAATCAAGACAAGACTAGAGTGCATCAAGACTGAAACAAGGCCAAAACTTTGAGGGGTGGAAATGAGTCAAGACGTTTCGCCTCCAACTACAGTAATGATTTTAACAAATAAATCAAACAATGATACAGTGTTTCCTACAGGATTCTGTCAGACTGAGGTGGATGTACCTCAGGCCTTCTAGGTGTGTCCCTGGGATCGCTCACCCCAAAGAAAATATTGTACATTTTTTACGTTAAATGCATCAGTCTGATGCAATTTGGCAACAAAATTGAGATGTTGGATCTACGAAAGAACTTTGAGCTCTTGCAAACAATTTCGTCATAAACTCACTGATTGTAAAGGTATAAATGGTTGTGACACACAAAAACTTTCCCCAGATTCCCTTTCATACATTTCCAAGTAAAAACACACTATGTCTGTGGCTAAATGCTGATGGTTGTTACTAAATATGCTCTGATCACGAACAATAAAGTTAGGCCCATCAAGTTCAAAGATGAGTCAGTGTTGGACTTCATCCATCACATGGCCAGGAACGAACTTCAAATGAATGCTCAGTGTCTGATGGATGGGTAAGTTAGTCAATGCTTTTGACATGTTATTGATGTCTGTTTTCCTAGTTTAGGGACAATATTAACAAAGTCCATTGTCCTGCTATTGTGCATGGTAATCTATTAGGCCTAGCCAGTGTAGTAATTAAAGCATATTGTGACCTAATGGCATCAGGAGTTAGTGGTTAAAGTCCCCTCAGTCAGCTGTTATACTAAAAAATTCAAAGCAGGTGTCATAAATGCACAGTATGTCTAAGTCTTTGTACATAGGATTGTAATCTTCTGACTGGCCACTAGAGGGAACTCTTTACATAATAATCTACTGTCTGATTAAATAGTTGCACTGACGTGTACGACACTATGAATGACTTTTTCTGTTCATCTGTATTGTCTTTATGACAATCCACACTGAGCAGGTTGATAGCAAGAGAAATCGAATAAGCAAACACTTTTTCTCAGGACTATTTTATTAGTTACCTCCCGACAGAAACATTGTTAAAATAAAACATTTGTGTCTTACAAGCACAGAAATGCACTCGTACAGTTGAAGAGGCACCTGATTGTTTCGTACACAGGAGACTGAATAGTTAGAGAAAATTCCCTTCGAGGACATTATGTGATGTTTAATAACAATAATAATAATAATGACTTTGTAAAAGTAGAGTGAAAAAAGTGTGGTACATTACATGTGAAACACATACAGCACATAGTTTAACTTAGAGGCACAGAACAGCATTTTTTATCCATAATCGAGTTTGTTTGTTTTCTTGTTTTTTGTCACTGTATATTCTGTTTTCTAGGTCATAATCACATTTAATAATGAAAAAAGAATAAATATCAAATAATATCATGTTGACAATAAATATACACTGGTAGATCATTAGGGATATCTCAACAATGTTTAGTAGAACTGAAAAGTGAATTTGCAATAAGTGGAGAGGTGCAATAAATACATTGAATAAATTAGTGTGTAGTGCTCAATTTTAATTATAAGACTCTTTTAATAATTCAGTGGTTGATACATGATGACGCAGGTTTAGTAATGGCTCAACATCTGACTTTTAAAAAAACATGAACCACTTCTTTGAAATGCACTATATGAATCTAATGTTGCTTTTGTGCCAAAGAACTGCTGAAAAAGGTGATTATAAATCTAAATTACACATCTATGATATCTAAATTTGTATTTCTTCTAATGGTCTTGATGCCAGTGTAACATATTCAGTGTAAAACTTAATAACACAACCAGTGGTTTAAAAAATAAAAGGGGTCCCTCAAAAGATAATGTATTGGCACAAATATATCAAGCTCTAGTATTATTCTTAATACACTCTTTCATTTTAAATCTAAATTTTGTCACTGTGACCATAAGTGTAAATGTTAAAATATATATTGATCCATGTGAAGTGAAATGAGTTGTTTGGAATGATAAAGACTATAAATCTGAGTATTTTTTGGCAACATTAGCAGCTGAACATTAAGCTTTAACATAGATGCAAAAATGTTTTGTTTATCAAAACCTTTTGTGATTATCACGTACAATAACAGTGTCCAAAAAAGTATCAAACTTCAATGTACCGTATACGTATCACTAACCGCTACTGTTCAGGAAACACTTGACTAAATTGCGTGTGCACTAAAAATAAATATAGTGAGGTCATGACAGATCACGGTCAAGCGGAAGAGAAGGAAGAGCAACGGTAAAGATTCAAATCACATATTAAAAATATCGACGTGTCTGTGGATAAATAATCATTTCATCTGATCCATCCCATCCCCGCCTCATGATCTGTGTCGTTATAAAGAAAATACTAGACGGTATCATACTGAAGCCTCAGTTGGATGACACTTGTGGTGTTTTAGTGTTGTATCTGATTTGTTAAGCTCTAACTGTGTGTGGAGTCAGTGTCAGTGGGCATCCTGGACAGAAACCACACCTTCATTGGCTCCTTCTTTCCTTTCATGGTGACGGGGCCCCGATACTCCAGATTAAACTGAGGGTCAGCGTTCTCAGCAGACTGCAAGCACCTGCAAAACGTCCACACCATTTCAAATCACTCACGTTGTACAGTCCCGGGGTTTTGTATCTTGTTCTTGCTAAATCTATGATAACATAACACCTACCAGTTTAGTTTATGCTCTCAGCGGATTCCAACACGTCCTTTTTCTTTACAAATTACAAATCTCTTTTAATGCTGTTTAACCAAGTTGCAAAGCTCCATCGCACCCACCTAATTTCTCTGCAGCCTGTGATCAAATCTAAACAGGTGATAATATACCACTGATATGAAATAAGGAGGCCCTTCTTCTACTTACCGGTAAGTATATTCGGAGACATTTATTTTCCCCTTTTCACCAGTAGTTTCTGTGCGACTTGTGAGGTTGACCGTGTTTCCAAAAAGGCAATATCTGGGCATCCTCTGACCAATCACCCCGGTCACTACTTCTCCTGTGTGGATCCCGATAGTAATCTGGAAAGAAAGAGGACACTCTTCATACATGTCAGTTATAATTTCACCAAAGTTAATAAATATGCCAAAGATGTCCTCATTTCTTGTCAAATACTGCCAAAACCAAGATATCCACAGCACTATTTAGTACTTATATGCGGTAACACTTCATTTATCTACTTCAGAACTATACCAAGAAAAATGCAGAGTTTGTGTGTGTATTCTAGCATTCAAATAAACCCGTGCAAATGTTAAATCAAGCAGAGAGCGATGAAAAATTGTAAGCAACTATCCAGCTGACTGCTTCTCTCAGTCTGTTGGCACAAATACTTAAAGTTATCAACTGAAAAGGTGCAACATTTGGTGGGTGGATATAATGCATAGAAGTCTGCCAGAAAGCACTCCATGCACAAAATTAGATTATTATTATTATTATTATTATTTTAGATTTGCAATAAACTAGCAATTCCAAAAGTTTCTCCAGGCAATCTGCAGACTAATATTTATACTCGAACTTCTAGGCACTTCAGTGCTTGTTGTCTTCGGAGCATGAACGCGCCGTGAGTGTCTGGGACAAATGAGAATCTATTTTTAGACGCGGGATCGTGAGATGATTTGAGCCTGTTTCTGCTACTAAACCGAACTCCTCTTCAGCGAGTGCCATGTCCAAAAATAAACAGCCTTTTGTTAACCAGACATCATTTTCCAAAGTTAAGTCTCAACAGTCATTGATACAATAACATGTCCAGCAGTCAGTTAAACAAAAGTCTGCTGTTTTTTATCCATCTTTTCACTGCTTATTACCTCAGCAGGGAAATATGTCCAGATGCACAGATTATACCTTGAGGGTAACGTGTTGTGTCATATTAAGTTGAATGACAGCTGGTAGTATTTGTCAGCTGCAGCAGGAGCCTGACAATCAGTCCTTTTTAATATATATATATTTGAAGCAATATTAGAAGACTAACAGAGCTCCAAAATGCCCTATTTATCTGTGCCAAAATAACAGATGCACTGCTAAAAAAAAAAGCAAAATAATTAAATATGTGAAGAAAAACAGTCTGAAAATCATGACCAAGAAGTACAGTCCACAGGGGGAAAAAATGAAGAAATGCTGCTAATTGGCATTCACATACACACACAAACCATCTGCCAAAATAAAAATTTAATTGTGAGGTTTTCTTGGCCAAAATGATGTCAGTTTATATTATTAGGAGAATCCTAAATTAAAAGATCTTTATTGCTTAAACATGTAATGATTATCAAAAGAACAGTGGGTGATTAAGTGTATTAAAAAACCTTCTTCTGTCAGTGCCATTTTTATTCTGTTTATTTTAGCACATTTTCCCAGTTTGCTGAATTCCTTATGTATTCAGTCCTTGTCGCTGCAGAGTCTACACTGGAGAGGGCTGCAGACAGCCATGTGCTACCTCCATAATGAGCTTTACCTGGAGGACAGAGTGCACACTTTCACACACACACACACACACACACCCCCCTCCACTTGCTGCTGCACTGTTGGCACATTTCTTTGAAACCCTGGCGTAAACATAGGTTGATTCACTGAATTAATTTATCAGGAGCAAAAGTAGTGTGGCTCCATGCCTCACCATGATAACTGTGTTTTCTAAACAGCTGCGCTCATTCCTGAAAGTGTGAAGTGTAAGTAGTCGCCCTTACATGTAGTAGGTACTGCCAATAAAAATATATTCAAATATTCTATGTATAAAACTCATTTGGTGTGCGCCCAGCTCAGTGTAGCAGTAACACTGTTTAGTATTTTACAGTTTTGACTGATCACACATGATCAGAAAAGATTTCTAAAAACGAAATATCTTATCATACCTGTACTGGTTCGTCATCCACTTTGACTTGTCCAGCGATCTCCAGCATATCAAGAGCGAGGTGGCAGATTGACTTGGCGTGGTGTGTGCACGGCTCTGGTAGGCCGCTGACTGTCATGTATTTATCACCCACTGTTTCCACCTGGATAGAGAAAAAAACATTTTGTCATCCTTGTAAATTGTATCATAACCTGTTTTACTTTTCTCTTCTTTTGGTTCAAGTAAAATCATCTGCTCCCACTGTGCTACAAAGCTTTTTTTTTTTTTCTTTTTTGAATGCACAGTGCAGCTAGAAATAAACTGAAACACCCTGAAATAAACACTTAAACACTTACATCAGCTTTAAGACATTCAGGGCCTCTTTGAGCCCTGCTAAAACCCTTGGACCACCTAGCCATTCAGCTTGTAGAGTAAATATTACTTCTTTTGGTGACCCAGTGCCTGAAGCCGATCCCCTGGAAGTGCCGGGGTCTGTTTGACTTCTTAAAGTGCATTCTTGTCTGAAAGCCTGGAGTGTAAATCTGCTGCACAAGGCCTATAAAGTGGTGCAGACCGTCTGTAAAACGACACTGTGTTTACAAGTTAGTACTACTCTTATGGTGAAAAACTCAAGTCAATTGATATAAATACTCTCTTACTGACTTGTATGTGCATAATTGCGTAACGTTATTCACCGAGAACATTGGTGCGCTTCACTGGTGCATATAAGCTGAATAATCAGCAAGGAGTATAGTATTTACAGGCAGTTACATTCTTAATTTTATATTGTATACTTCATCACTTTGCTGCACAGGCTCTTTTTATTTCTTTACTGTGAGAAATGTACACAAATGCACGATACACTGTCATGGTAAAATTCTTGCTTCCGACCTTGTATACATAAGGGTTATTCCGGGAGTCTGTCAAGATGTCAAAACGTGTGTAAACATCATTGAGCAGGTTGACTATCTTGATGGCTCCCTCGGCCGAGGCGTGCTTGCTGCAGAAGGCGTTGAATCCCACAATGCCACTGAAGAGGATGGTCACGTTGTCGTAGCGTTTTGCCGGGACGGGCCGTTTGTGTCGCAGCTCGTTGGCAACAGATGGCGGCAGAACGGAATAGAGCAATCTAAAAGAGAGAAGAGGAATTGAGCGAAAGCGTAGTTATTGGTGTACTCGAGCGGCAGAATAATGGGCCGGGGCTGCCAGACTGAAGTCCATCCTTTGGATCAGCATTTTATTTGCTCACCCACCACCTTTTGGTCATTTCGCTATGCAAGCTGCTCTCAGATGGGAGGGTGGTGTTTCTATGGTAACTGGTTAGATCATGGCTGCCTGTTAAAAGCAAAATACTTTCCATGATGCAACATAATTTGAGGACACATGATACATACAGAAACAGGTCACCACACAAAAATCTATACCTGCAAACAGTATTTCTCCGTAACGTCTTTAACAATCTAAACACAAGGGCGTACAGTGTTTTTCTCTTGGTAAGGTACACGCCTGAACAGCAGCAAAAATAGCATAAATGTGTTTCTATTACCAGAAACAATGTTGTACAGCCCTTTAAAAAGCAACGACAGTGCAGCAGCAGCAGTTCTCTTAAATATTTAGAGAGGAGCCATGAATTCTAATCAATGTTCGGAGCCCGAGGCACTTTGAGACCAGAGAATGGCGAGAATAATAATATAGTGATCCACCGGCAGAATGGAAGTCTTTTCCTAGGAGGAGATAGGGCCACTACAGCAGTCTTAATAAAGACCACGCTCCACCTCCGTGCTCCTTTTCAGCTGTCACCCACTGCTGTGCTAAATTACAATGACAAGGCCTTTTCTGAAAACCAGAAAGTCCTCACCATGACAGGGACTGAAGAGTGGCTTAGACAAGTATCAACTTGGGTATAACAATAGATTCTGACCCTAGGTGGTCCTCCTGTCACGAAGTCTCAGTCTCAGCATAACAGTATGGGACTGACTGAGACCTGTTAGTGTCCTGCTGTAAGTCCAACTTTAAAAAAAGGAATGCGTGAGGAGACGACTCTTTTTTATCTTGAATGAACAAATAGTTGCCACATATTTTTTCAAGAAAGATAAAACAGCAATAACAGCAGTGGTGTGTTACATTTATAGTATCAGGTTTGACTCACAACCTACAGATAATCACCGGGCTGTGATATATAATTATGACTTGTAATACACAAGTTTCACAATAACTTACTCGAGGGTTTATAAATGCTGCTAAATTTCTGTGTGAATGAAGAAGGTAAATTACTGCTTAAAGGAGCAGTGTGTAGGATTTAGTCACCGATTGCAATCCCTCGCTTCACACAGGAAAACTGACGGTGTTTAGTTTGTCCATTCTGGACTACTGTAGAAATATGGTGGTTCAACATGGTGTAAGAACATCGGCTCCGTCTGTAGATATAAAAGTCTCATTCTAAAGTAACAAAAACAACCGATGTATTTACCAATGTGGTTATAACTCCTTAACTGTTATTGTCACAAGAGTAATTTAGAGTTTGTATCTCTAAAGCTGAAGTTCAACACCTAATTTTGAAATTAAAAATGATTTAAAAAATCAAGAAAGAAACAGTCCAACCTGTCCGTCTTCTTCTTCTCGTCCTCCAGGGCCCGGAGTGTGTGCTGCAGACGATCTGTCAAGATTTCCAGCTCTTGGGTCAACTTGTACTCCTCACGAAACTGCTCGCCCAGCAGCACCAGGTCACGAGTAGCGTCGTGCAGGGGGATATCACTCAGGTACAGCCCCCTTCGTGTGAGATCATCCAGGTTCATGACACTAGAAAAGCAGAGGAAGGAGAAAACAGTGAGATACTCACTGGTTATTGTTTGTGTTGCAGTGTTATTTTCAGAGTGAAATGGACAAAAATTACTTGATTTGTGCCGGTGCGTAGAAGAAAAACTGCAGAATCTTTTTCTTGGCATTGCTCATATCAGGAATCAGCTTAAATTAAACACAACATAAAGTATGAGCTACCAGCTATGAGATCATCCTGTCAGGACTGAGCCCACTGTCTAGATAAATGTTCTTCTTGTGCGATGAGGTCATTCACTGTGTTTCTGAGATGTTTCTCTGGTCAGTTAAATGGGCATACTTCTCTGTTTCAGCCCCTGTTATTTCCTGTCAGGCGGAAAGCTTTCGTAAAAAACACTGATCTTTTCCTCTGCAAAGTGTCTTCGATCCGTGAGGACGAGATCTCTTGACCTCTGCTCCCCTGCGTCCGATATTTCACAGGTGTTTATGAAAGGGCTACAGAGGCTAATGGAGGTCACAGCAGAAAAAACAATGTAATTACTAGCTCACAGGTTTCTTTGTTTCTCTGTATTTATTCCCTCTGACCACATACAGTCACATTTTTTGTTTCTGAAAGCATAAAAGCAAACAAACTAGTTTATTTTGACCGTATAATTGCATTAAATACATACTCGTATTGCTCAGATTAAAATTATGAACATTTGAATTACAAGCAAAACTGAAAATGTTTGTAGTGACATGTTTCCTACATTTCACCAATCATTCCCTCGCTATCATTAGCTGCCGTTATAACATTTTACATATATACACAATTAAATGATGAGGCTGGCAATAATCTAGATTTTTCTTATCATCAACAAATCCCTTTAAAAGATGAAAACTAACAATGAATTTATCTAAAGATAGTCCCTGACAAATGCACTATTCACATTTACATAAAACTAGTGCCCAGATATTTTAGGTCATTATTAGGTCTTTTTGATAAATAGAATAGAAATAATGTGTTTGTCCCATGTTTTAAAGATTTAAAAAGTAGGACCAATATGTTGTAGGTAAAAATAAATAGGGTAGCAGGGTAGTATCTCTTGATTTTTCAAGTCAAGGAGGACAAAATACTCAGTGTGAGCCAAATGTGAACTGTGACTCTTTGACTTGAAACTTCAGCTTTTGTATTTTTTGGAATGTCTTTACTGGATTTTTGGATGCTCGACTGAGAATCACATTCTTGAAGAGCAACCTTTTCCAATACATTTTAGGTAACCTTCCTGAATATTATCACTATTTAGGAAATGGTCAACAAAAACAAACTGTAGCAACTTCACAGTTTTACTTTAAAAGTTAGGTTTATGGTGGAGTTTTTATTACCGTATGGACAGAACAGCACTGACATTAGTTAAAATAAAACTAAAAATTGGAATTCCAGGACATTCACTCTCATTCACTGGGTAAAAGAGAATCTGTGTTTCGGTGTGTGTGTAGTCTGTGCCTCCGTCAGGACAGACTCCACTGTGGGTTTACCTGGGTGAGCAAAGAAAAAGGATGTTCTCCGCCTCTGGCAAGTAAATCATCTGTCCTTTCAATCTCAGACAGCTGATCTCCACCCCCGTTAGCTCGTCCTCGTTCTCTACAGTCTCCACATTCAGCAGGCCCTCCTGTCAGGATTACATCACACTTATGAATATTTCATTATATGTTCCTCTCAAAATCTGCTTAAAAACTGTGCACCAGTTCAGCTTACTCAGTATTTTTAAAAATTTCACCTAAAGTATGACATGGATCATCCACCACTGGAGAGAATTAGTTCAGATTTCTTGTGTGTACAGAAAGATTCTCGCTTTTTTTGCAGCATCCCAGGAGTGGCAGCACTTTGAGTTTAATTTTCAAGGAACTGCAACTATTATTTTAACACCTCAGCATTTACTGTCTCATGAGTACACACGGGTATGCAAATGTCTTCTATTCTGACTGTACTTTTCCCGTCTGAGTTTCCACTTGATTTCTCACTGAAATCTGAAATTTAAAACTCACACCATGCATAAACTGCAGTATGAAAAGCTGCATATCAATGTCTTTAATTTCATTCATTGTTTGTATGCTCAGTGATCTCTGCATGTAAACAATTGCATCACCATTAACAGGGTTGATGAAACCAACAGAGTCACAATTTTATGCAGCTGCTAAAAATATCAGTGAGCTCATAAATATTAATATATAAGACTATAAACACGGTCTGTGATGTATAATCATGCCGCTTTTCGATCATTTAGGCTGAAGTGTGTTTTGGTGCTTTTCGCCTCCTGGGAAAGTATGATAATAATAATTAAAGTATTAATGTGATTAGCCGACAACACTGTGACAAAAACCTAAATTATGTGTCTACCTTGCTTCGCAGAACGAAGACGGTGTTGATGTGGGAGAGGATGCCATGAAAACTGAAGTCAATGTGAGGACGGACCAAAGAAAAAACTGAAGGTAGGATACAGGTACCAGGCTGGAGCTGGGGAATAAAATAACATAGGTATATCTCAGTTACATGACATGTGACAAATGATTGCTTTATTTGTATTATTAATTACTGCTGCATTCTGGCCATCCAAAAAGTCCAGTCGGTACTAAATTTGAGACAAATACAAGACCTACTAAAACATAATAAAGTGCTGAGTTTTGCATATATATTCCACACCTGAGGCAGGACCCTGTAAATGGCGTTCCCACACTGTGTGAGCATCAGGTCTTTGTCAAACATGAGGTGGAACGGGAAGGCCTTGCAAAACGTGTACGGGCTGATTCGAGTCTCCTGTGTGCCGTTCTCCTCGAAGCCATCCAGGTCCTCGTAGAACGCCTCTTCCTCCGAGTCCTTCTCCTCGATCAGAAACTTGATGTGGTCGCACTCCTCGCTTTTCGGTTGGATCATCTGCATCAGATACAAGGTAAATAATCAAATATTCATGTTATTGTTGCAAAACTGACGTAATTAGATTGAACTACCATTAAACCTGTCTTGTCTTTAATTAGATTATTTACTCATGCAATATTTGTGTCATTAGTGTTATCACAATGATAATATTACTGAACTTTGTTACTGTAGCATTAAGGCAGTGTGTAAAATGACATTATTCAGTGGGTTTATGGGCATAAGGCATGCTGACGTCAAGCTGCTGTCTCTGCACCCTGTTGCCACAGCAACAGTGGCTAATATTTCCAGAAATTGGGTGTCACATTTGGAGCGTCTGCCATTTTCTGTTCTTTCATTACACACACAATTGCTGAAAAATATTATCCTGTCTGTACAATACGATTAGGTTGGGGAGAAAATGTCGCCCGCTTATGAAACGAAGAGGAAACCCCAGCCAAAGTACAGAGGATGTCTTGGGAGAATAACATGCCACAGTTATTGGTGCAGAGTGCTGGCTGTGATTTGTGACCTGCACATTAACATACAAATAAAATCACCAATGATGTTTATGATATTGAGACATTCATACGACTTTAGACAAAATCCGATTAGTAAATGGCAGAGTAAATCAGCCAAAGTAAAAAAAAACATGGACCCCTCCTCAAGATGAATTATCTAATAAACATGCAGTCAGTAGCCAATTTAAATTCATCCGCAGTTTTCCACAGTTACATTAAAACCATTGAAGAAGAGAAAAAAACTCCCTGAAAGACTCCCAAGCTAGAGACACTATAACTTAGATCTAAAAATATCCTCTGACTCACAGACATTAGCCAAAAACTCGCTGCTGAACTGCAGCTGCCACAGCGCAGCACTGTTCCCGTTTGGGTATTTTCAAACTTTCTGTTGTTTTATCTTCACATTATAACGTCTTCAATTATATTCTCAGACACGAGCACACACATTCCGACTCAAAATATTACAGAGACTAAAAAGCTTCATTGAAAGTTCTATAGAATAAATTAGGGAGGAACAAGGGAAAAATGTGAAGTCATCTTCATTCATCACCAGAAGCAGAGGGAGTCGTTAGAGCTGCAGGGTTCAGCGTGCACGAAGAAGGAACGAAAACCAAAAAAAAAAAAAAGCAGACCTTCATCTCGATCTCTGTTCCGTGGATTTGTTGAGCGACGGTTTTAATGATGCCAATCACAATGTCTTGCAGGCCTTCCCGCTCTGAGTAGTAGTGAAGAATCAGATTGTTCCCCTTTTCTGCGTCCGTGCAGCGGAATGAGGGGGCCCTCATGCCGGGATAGATGGTACCGAGGTGGTCGTGTAGAGCGTCCAAATTCTGAAATTTTAGATTGAAGATGAAATATGCAACATTCAATTAGAGCACAGGTAATTAAAACCTGGCTGATGATGCTGTACATTATACATGAGACCTTAAAGAAGTCTTTAAAACAGAAGTAGTAGTCCTGCTCTGTAAATGCCCACATCTTCCACATTTACCCAGCTATTAATGCAGGTTTTCTGTGAAAAATGACCCTAATGACATCCCTACGACATTTCTTTCAGACTCAATAAATCTGCTTCACTTATAATGACTAAACTAACATTTATAAGATAATACTTGATATATTTATTCATGTGTAAAATCAATGGAATTCCCCTTTTAACTCGAGCCTACCTGCAGGAATTCACGAACATTTGATCCCAGCACGCGCAGGATCGTGTCGTAACCCGACTCTTGGCAAAATTCAAAAAACATCTTCCCGAACAACTGCAAGATGTCTCCTGCATCGATCTCTGAAATGCAGGATGGATCCCATTAATATCTCAGCTTGTATAAAATGTAACATATCATGCACTAGATATAGTGTTATTTTCGTTCTAATGATTACAAACAAAAACATGCTGTCACTTACTGAGAACTTTGCTCGCAGCAGCAACAAGGTCGTATGTTTTGGCATCTTCATATATGATTCTAACCAGGAACTGACCCTCGATATCAAGCTGTGCCTCCCTCCTGAAAACAAAGTGAAATCATCGCTCACGAGCTACAGCAAAAGTCACAGCACAAGTCAACAGTCATTAGGCAACCGACGGTTTTGCTTTCTTTGAATTGCTTTTGTATTGTTGCTAAAATCACAGAGGGACTTGAGTTTGCAAGCATAATTCAATAACAACTGTTGGGTCTTATGTTTGCCCAGTCAGTGTCAGCCAACCTGATTTATATTACAGTACAATAAAAAGGTTTCCATATTACTTTTAAGTGGTTGTATAGTTTTAAAGCTTCACTGTTGAACAAATACAGATAATCAGGGTTAGATCTACTGTGGGTTCTTTGGTTTAAAAAAACAACAACAACAAAAAAAAACACAGCACCATGCTCAGAGTACACTTTGCTATTTATACATTTTACACTCCAATTTACACAAAATTGTCATAAAAAAAACTTAATGAGGTTCTGATTACTACTGTTTAACTAAGAAAACAGAAATGATTTACAGGCCTGACGAGCAACCGCTATTTTATCAGAATGTGTAACAGCTGAAAAAACATAGTGTGCCTCGAAAGCTTTCGTAAAAGAAAAGAAAAGTTCACTTTTTAATTATTCAGCTCAAAGTCTGAAAACAGACCGTACCTGATAAAATAGTGCAAAAAAAAAAGTTATCTCTGCAAATGAGTTACATTCAACAAAAGATGCTGCAGAGAGCTGCAGTTTTTTTGGGGGGCGGCTGAGGAATGACCACTTTGAGAACATTTACACAAGGCAGCTGCTGCTGGAGGTTGTTTTTTTTATTATTATTTATTTCTTCTTTTTTAGGCAGGGTCAAGTCTAGGGCAGCTAAGACTACACATGAAAAATAAACTAAGACTGAGCCAAACATTTCAACATGCTGAACAAATGACACGATATAATATTACAGTGGAGGACTGGAATTACATTCGTCATACTGTATGTGTGTTTGTGTACCACATTCTCCCTCTGCATGATACCAAAGCAGCACTGGTTCACAGAGTGCAGTTAAGATACAACCTGTCAATGGTGGAATGTCAATAAATGAGTAAATAAACTCCAGTACTGTACTGTAAGCGCACGCTCTGCTACCATTGAGGTCATGTCTTTAGTCCAACAAATAAAGAATAAATTAAGTTTTCCCACCAGCTGAATTCTTTGCGGTCTGTAGTCTCAGTCCAGTGAAAAACAAGTTTCTCCTAATTTGGTGAGTTTTTTAGTTACTTTGAAGAATAAAGTGTTTTACTTCATTGGTAGGTAAGATTCTCCTACTTCTTATGCTAAAAAACAAAATGCCGAAAAGGTTTGTTTTGGAGACACGGGTTGGGAAATAAAAGTTGCTAAATAAAAATAGTTCAATAAATAGATTCATTGTTGAAAAGAAAATATGGAAGATATTTTGAGATATTTGAGACTTGCACTTACTACACTTATTTGGCAGCTAAAATTAATAACTACTTTGCATATTTGTTTTTTTTTTTGTACATACAAAACATAGACGGTAAAATACGGCACATCATTTTAGATTAAACTTCCACATTAGTTCCACCATATTATCACACAATATAACGCTCACAGGAAGCATTTGTCGACATAATTTGAACTTTTACTGGATATAAGGATATTTTGCTGATCATATTTTTATTTTGAATATTTTGAGTATTTTTACATTCTTCTAATAGTATATTTACCTTTACCTAAGATAAAAAATTATCTGAATACTTCTTTCCCCTATCCAATCTATCCAATCAGCATTAATAACTACTTTTTACTCCACTATCTTTATTCGACAGCTAGAGTTTTTTCACATGCAAAACATAGACACACAAAAATGTTACTATCATATAGCATTACAGGGACAGGAACACTTACAAGGAGTATGTTTCTACATATGGTGAACTTTTGCTTTGGATGCTTGTGAGATCATACTTTACTCTGAATGCAGGAGTATTTTACATTGTTTTGAGTTAATAACTACTTTGCAGACATTTTATAAAATACAATACAGATTACAGAAACTACACCATTAGTTCCACCTCAAACAGCTACAGCACTAAAAAATATTAGTATCACATAATGACAGTGTTATAACACTTACCGGAAGCATTTTTCTGCCTAATTTGAACTTTTACTTTTGGATAGTTACAGCACATTGAATGCATGAGTACTTTTACATTGTTCTCATGGTACTTTGACCTAAATAAACCCCAATAATCAACATTAAACAACTGTATTCTGTATTCAGGCTAAAAAAAGGTGTTAGAGAATTTAAAATGTGACTTTTCTTTTTAGGTTTCAGTGTGAGTCTGCAGAGGATGAAGGTTAATCATTACAGTATAAGCAAATGCCAGTCAGCTACAATACAAAAATGTTACTATCATATAGTATTACAGGGACAGGAACACTTACAAGGAGTATGTTTCTACATATGGAGAACTTTTACTTTGGATGCTTGTAAGATCATACTTTACTCTGAATGCAGGAGTATTTTACATTGTTTTAATAGTACCTCTACTTAAGTAAACCTTAATAAACAACATTCAACAACTGTAATACATCCTATTTTAGACTACAGTACTATTACACTTTTTAGTCCACGAGTCCACAAGTTAATAACTACTTTGCAGACATTTTATAAAATACAATACAGATTAAACTACACCATTAGTTCACTTTCAACACTAAAATACTAGTATCACATAATGACAGTGTTATAACACTTACCGGAAGCATTTTTCTGCATAATTTGAACATTTACTTTTGGATAGTTACAGCACATTGAATGCATTGAATGCATGAGTACTTTTACATTGTTCTCATAGTACTTTATCTCCGGACTTGCCACTTCTGTCTTTTCTATTCTCGGATGTCTTTTGGCTTTTATATATTTTTATATCTATATTTTTATTTTATATTTTTACATTACTTCACTTATATTTTGTATTTTATATTTCATGTTTAGTGCTGTTTGACCCGGGATAAGAGGGAAACGCAATTTCAATTTTCTGTATGTCCTGTACATATAGCAGCATTGATAATAAAGTTGACTTGACTTGACTTTTAACCTAAATAAACCCCCAATAATCAACATTAAACAACTGTATTCTGGACTATTTTTTAGGTTACAATTAATTAAGCTGTTGACAAAAAGTGTTTAAATGATAAAACTTTGTTTTTTTCTGAGTTTCAGTGTGAGTCTGCAGAGGATGAAGGTTAATCATTACAGTATAAGCAAATGTCTATATCCCAGTGTGAGCTCATAGTGGCTCTGCAGTTAGCCCTGTGTTGTGTCTCTGTTGAGGACACACACACACACACACACACACAGTGTAACCTATGATACTAACAGGGCCGGATAGTAAACACACACATGATCCAGAAAAACTCACTTGATGTCTTCCCACACATCCGGGCCGTAATTCCTCAAAACGAGCAGCTCCAAGGCGTGATTCACAAAACCATACTGTAAATTTATGGCAAAAAAAACAACAAAAAAACATGAATATTTAATATTTGTTATATGTTTTCATGCAAGCAGACAGTTTATCTGTGTGTGTTATATCCTTAAAGCACATTATAACGCTCAGTTCACCTGTTAATACTGTTAATAACGTCTAACGGCTGCTCCAACCCAGCAGGAAATGTACAAATGTAGCCATGTAGCGTGACAAACAGCTCAATTTATCGGCATTAAAACACAACACACAACCTCTACATACGTACCATGGTGACAGCAGCTCGTCTTTATCCTTATTTTTTAAACCAAGAGCCGTTCAAAGCGACACAACGCTCATCGTTTGGTACAGATGCTGCTGCTGCTGCTGCGTCTTCGCGTCCATTCCCCCTTTTTTATTTTTTTATTTTTTCAGCCGTTAGGGCTGTGACTGACAGCGAGTCTGTCCAATGAGAGAGCAGATAGAGTCTTACGTAACCGAGCTCTGGCCAATTAGAACGAAGCTGGAGCACAAGCCCCGACGCTGGTGAACCAGAAAATCAGAGCAGGCGACTGCTTATGTGGTGTTTATTAACATGTTTTACACCGTGGACTTAACCACTAATATGATCTGTAACGCAAAATAAACTAATTAACCTGCCTACTTGAGTAAAAGTAGCAATGTTACAATGTAAAGTTACATTTTAAGAAGTTAATTTAAGTCCTGAATTGCAAAATACAGTTTTATCAGCTGAATGTAACCTTAAGAAACCTTTGAGGAGTCAAAGTAATTTAGTAATCTATTTTATTATTGCATTTCTAGTATTGATCCTCAACATCTAATGTTGAACATCTAAGGGGAGCTTTTTTAAAAGCAACTATATAAGTTTTATGGGTCGTTTAATCACTGAGAACACATATTAGAGACATATTGATTAGGATTATCCCATGTTTTTGATGTAAAATCTTAATCTCCTGCATACTTGAGTAAAAAGTAGCAATGTTACAATGTAAAGATACATTTCAAGAAGTTAATTTAAGTCCTAAATTGCAAAATACAGTATGAAATTACCTGAATGTAACCTTAAGAAACCTTTGAGGAGTCAAAGTAATTCAGTAATCTATTTTATTATTGCATTTCTAGTATTGATCCTCAACATCTAATGTTGTTAAAGCAACTCCATAAGAACACATATTAGAAACATATTAATAAGAATGTACTTAGTTACTTTCCACCATTGCATCATATCGTGCTTTCAGTGGTGTGACTAGCCTAATTTAACATCACAAACCTTTTTATATCACACACTTCGATGTTCTATACACTGTAGAATCACTTAAGTCTGTTAATGTCAATATTTATTGCGCTTTGATTACATTACAATAATGATTAAAGCACATCATTATGAGTGATAGTAGAACATTCATTGTATTCTTGTGTCATATTCCTGCTGTATATGAAAGGAGTGCAATGAAACCAATGTAATAAATATAGTATAAACATGTGTACAGTGGCAGAAAAAAGTAAAAAATACATGTACATTACTTATATTAGGAAAATGCAATCTTGGAATGCTTAATGTCTAATAATTGGAAGTCTAAGTTACATGTTATTACAAATATATACTGAGTTGGAACCATAAACCTCTGGAAGAAATTATTAACATGTTAATTCATATTGATCCACATCTAAAGAAAGAGAAAAAAGCAGTAACTCTAAGCTGTGATCCTGCCTGTATAGTTCCCATAAGGCACCTGAATCTGCTCTCCTAAATCTTTGAATAACTTTCAACATTTTCAAATTATTTGTTATTAACTTCTCCACTGAAACATGCAAAGCCAATTCAGCTTTAATCTTGATCTCTTCTGCCGGACCATCAGGCCAAGATGCTTTAACAGGTACCTAGTCTGGACTGATGTGAATGGACCAGTTAGATATTTACAGGAATCAATCTTGATCAAATGAACCACTCTGTTAAGCAACATCACATTGAGGGTCAACAACCAAAAATGTATTTCTGTATCATATCAGCATTATGATGATATATTTAAACTTCTTCACAGTAAACCAGAAGCTGCTATTGATTCGTTTTGAATATGGCCACATTTAGTGTATGTTTTACATATTTTGTACCTCTTAAATGTTAAAATGAGCACACAGTCTGAAAACTGTTAATTGACGGTCTAAATATATACCATATATACCACTTTTGGTATCATAACTTTGCAAAGATGAGTCATTCTGGAAGAAAGAAATCAAGGAAGTGACTATTTCTCTGCTACAAATGGATAATTGTACAGAGACAAGACTCATGTTTGACAGCTCTGTAATTAAACAGCTGCGGGAGTTTGACTCATAGACAATATCATCAATATTTAAACAACCCAAACCAAAATATACAAGGTGTTCGCACTGTGTTCACTGGATACGTTTAGGTTTCATCACATTTAACTCTTTTTTTTTCTTTTTCTTTTTTTGGGCTCTGCAGCGGCTCCACTTCATTTCAGAGTCTTCAAGTTTTGAAGGAGGCCTCCAAAAAGTAACAAACACCAGGGATGTCCTCTGGGAAGTTGGCCGGAAGCTCCTGTCTGCTCCTGGGAATGAAGACAAACTCTGGCCGATCCTTCAGCAATCTGGGACAAAGAGCATGCAAATAAAACATGAATCTCAAAACAATGTGGCAAATTATTTGACACAAGAAGAAACACACACTCTTCTAAAAGTTAAGCTTCCTGTCTGGATTTTTTTTTTTTTTAGCTTCTCTGCAGCAAACATTTCTGGAAACCAATGATACCATACAGCACTGACTCATTAAAATGTAACAACTGTATATTTAAGGTGGTTGACATTTACCTGTTTTTGTATCTTTCAGTCATGCAAAATGTTTTAAAGGGGAGTTAAGAGTTAGTGTTGTTAATTCAATGGATGATGCAAAAGCTATTTGCAACCCGGACCAGCTGTGTTATTTTACCTGTGGGTTGTAGGGCTGATGTTGGTTTTTCTAGGTTGGCTGCAAGATTCAAATTTGTTGGCCAATGTGACGTTGTTCCCGAAAAGGCAGTAGCGTGGCATCCTCACGCCAACTACACCAGCCAGTACTGAACCAGTGTGGAGGCCGATACGCATCTGGGGGAAAACAAAACATTCAGCATGTTTCAGGTATGCTTGTGTTCATTTTAAAAATAGCACAATTTGAGTGCATGAAAGGCATCTACTTCACTTATTAGCTATAATATGATTGTAGATTTTGGTTCTGGAACATAAATACAGCTCCTGTACTTGCTCAGGCATCTGTTTCACAGAATAAAAGTATTATTTTAAAGGATAGATCTGGTGCTGTCACACATTTTTCTTACTGACAACAAATCTAATGAAAAGCAAGAAATTCATACTGTAAATAGTATGAAGCACACAAATTCCACTGCTAAAAAAAAAGTCCCTAACACTATTCCTAACAGTAGGATGTACTACTTAAAGGAGTTGTGCAGTTTTTGACCACTGGTAGTGCAGTGGAGTGTCTTTCTATTTACGTTTGCATCATGAACACACATGCAAACCATCGCTGTTCTGCTATATTCACGCAACAAAAGCATTGACATTAACAATCTACAAATTGCATTGTTTTCAGGCAAAAAAAAAGGAGACAACACGAAAAAGCTGGAGGCTGCAACAGGATAGATAGATAGATAGATAGATAGATAGATAGATAGATAGATAAAGACAACAACTCCCACGATCTTCACAGCGTAATCAACCTACGGTTTTTTCTTACTGTTTTGATGTGAGACACCTAGTGGCACAGAGTATTTCAAAGTGATTTCAAAGTAAAATAAGTAAAACTTTGTTTATATAAAACCCTTTCAACGCGCACAATGCACATACGACCACAGAGCTATCAGACTTTACTCAGATTACACCACTGAAATTATAGAAAAGTCAACCTTGAGTCTTGAGGTTTTAAAATGTTTGAAACAGACTGATGTAATAGGAGGGGGGAGTTCAAATGGCTGGGCTCTAAAGTAAGCAATAAAGTAGATCTTAATATGTTCCATGTATTACTTTTAATCTAGATTTATCATACTATCAATTAAAAAAACATGCCTGCTTTATAGTCAAATCCCTTTAAATGCCTTATAACTTGGACTAAAAAACTTCTAATGGACTTTACTTTAGAGACAACAACCGTTCTGTAGAGCTGAGATCATTTATTTTAAAATGGAAACCTTTAAGACAACTGTTGCATGAAAACTCTTGTGCGTTGTTGGAAGTTACGTCATCGAGCTGAATAATGAGAACAAAGCAGTACTTGACCCTCACCTGTATTTGTTCTCCAGTTGGTGTCATAACATCGTCTGAAAGCTCCATCATCTTTAAGGCCATGAGTGCTATTTGGACAGCATGAGTCTCGCTCTCCTTGTGTAAGCCACCAGCTACACAATATGCATCACCAATGGTCTCCACCTGAATACAATGGATAATCTTTGAAATGATTTCTAACCTGGCAACTGACACAGAAGAAGCTGGTGTATTTAACCTGAAAGTTTAAACTTTATTTAAAATGTCCAGACAATAAACCTTTAGCAAAATGACAGATATGTACAATGTGACGTGATCTTGTAGTAGAAGACAAAGGGCAAAATACTGAGGAGTCATAAAACTTAAATTGTAATAGTACTTGATCCCTCGTTATATTAAAAAGTCCACAAGTGTTTTTTTTTCCTCTTTGTACGTGTAAATCTGCACCGGAGCGATGTGGCAGAGACAAAGTGAAACTATTTTTAGGTTCATACATGTGGAGTGGAAACAGGGTCCTGAAGGAACCCCTGACTTCCTAGCGTTTTACGAGATATTTGTCAAACATGCTGCTCTCTCTGTTATGCTTCCGTGACACTTTGATTACATTATCCAACCTCCCTGTAGATTAGCAGCCTTTGGCACACACTAGGGTAGTTGGTTGAACTATAGTCTCAGTCTGGGTTTTGAACTTGTTGGGGAATAGTGTATTATTTTGCTGCAAACTTGTAAAGGTTTATGCAAATTATAAATTCACTTCATAGACCCTATGATAGTACCTTATGTACTATGAAGTACTATAGTTTTATAAACGTTTCTCAATGTTTTTTTTCCAGTATTGTCAGCAGCTACAGTTAGCTTCAAAAAACAATAGCTGATGTACCACTGAAGACACTGAGGTTATGTCCTTTATAATGCTGATAGGACTTTGAGGAGTTTTTTTATATATTTAAGGCTAAATATTCAAAATAATCAGAATATAACAAAAAATTAATAGACTTCAATGTATTCTTCATCACAGTTACATAACTGGCAGTGTAGAGATGGCAAATTCATTTTCAGCTCTACGGACAGTATATGATTCAACCATTTAATTAATCAATACAATCTGAAATGATGTGATTTCCTAAAATAATCTGGGTACATGGAGAGCTGACTGTCAATGTATCTGTTGAAATGACACCATCATTTATTTAAGAGCGAAAGGACAATTTCAATGTGGTAAAAAGTCTCAAAATATTGTCACTTTCTCTTGAATTGTTTTTAAAATACTGGGTTCATGTCAGACGTTAAATTTGACTTAGTGTTCTATGATGTTGTTTGCCATAAGAAGCATAATACTTGGACATAATGCCAAAATTGTTTACCTGGGATCTTATTTGCAAAAAAGATCTTAAATATAAGTTATACAGAAAAACAGGTGTACGTAGTTATTTATAAAACCTTACTTTGGTGTGAAAGGAAAGTCTAGACCTGATGTAAGTGATATTCCTGATGGTTATTTGGGAGTATTGCAGTTTGGCAAGCATATACGCCAAAGCTGTGGTAAACTTTGCAATCGCTTTATGAACTTTGTGATAGGATTTATCAATTAAAGGTGTGTAATTGCCGGACACAAGGTGTTTTGAATTAAAAACAGAATGGGATGTCCTATATGTAGTGTGTTAAGTCCTCCTATAATATGTGTTGCCAGTCTTCAGTCAACTTGTCGTGATCGCATCTTCCAAAAAGTTTGCCTTTCTCCTTTGGTTCATGGTTATTCCTGGCAAATCCTCATTTGTCCTAGCCTTATATAAGTGCAGATCGTTGATTGTCACCAATTTTAAATTAGGCTTCTTAGATCATGCGCAAGCAAAGTTATTCATGCTCAGTAACTTTGATGAATCGAGCGTAAGCTCACTGTCGGAAACGATCTTAAGAGTAAGCATAAACCTAAGAACATTTTTATAAATGAGCCCCCTGCTAGTTTCTTGACGTTTGATATAAAACCTAAATGGTTTGTTTACATTTTAACATTTTGTGACAATAATGTACGAGTGTAACTGTCTAATGTCAGATACTTCTAAAATGTCTCATGACTAGTCTCAGCAGTGCTTGCTGCAGTTAAAAAATGACACAATGAAGCACAGGCTAAAGCTCCAGCAAATCAAACCAGTGCTCAACAACGTGCTCTTGTGTTCCATTAACTTACCTTATAAACATCAAGTTCTCCACAGTGGTGGTCGAACCTGGTGTACAACTCATTGAGCATGGTGATCACTTGCATTGGGGTACAGTGTGAGCAAACAGCCGTGAAACCCACAATGTCAGAGAAGAGCATCGTAACTCGCTCAAACTTCTTGGCCTGGACCGTTTGGCCCTGCCACAGCTGCTGTGCCACAGTGCCAGGGAAGATGGAGAAGAGGAGGTCCACTGTCTTCTTCTTCTCCTCCTCCAGTGCCTGGTGAGCATGTTCCAAGGCAGCCTTAGCCTTCCCCAGACGCTTCTTTAAACCATCCTGAGCTTTGGCCTGCTCTCCAACCAGAACTACGTCACGCAATGCGTTATGAATAGGGATGTCTGACAAGTAGAGGCCGCGGCCTGTTAGCTCCTCCAGCTTGTCCACACATGGCGAGCCCAGAAACAAGATGACGTTGGACTCTGAAACGTAGATCATCTGACCTTTAAGGTCCATGAGCTAAAAGGAAAGAATCAGATGGTGAGTGGAGTCATGAACCTAAACAGCCTGTCCTTGTAGCTCAGTGACTTTTTACTGTGAAGGCTGCATACTGAGACAAAAATTATTAAAGTTATTATCTCCTTGAAGTACACATTTCCCAGGAGGACAGGGAAAAATAACTTTTCCTTTCTCTTAGTGGCATCTGTGCATTTGTAAAGATACAATTTATATATAAATAAACAGCCTCAACACATACTGTATGCAGACACTAAAAAATTTTACATGAAAGGCAAACAGCTGTCTGTCAGCCACATCCGTAAACAAAGTCAAAAGGTTAATGCACATTCCAGCTAAACAAAAAATCCCATCGACTCAACTATTGGAAGAATTGCCTTGAACAGACATTCATGGTTCCCAGAGGATGAAGCCTCCTGACTTTGGTCAGTTGACATTCGTGTGAAATGTCTCGAAAACTGTCAGTACTTACACCAAGTACTGTATTTGAGGTTTTTAGAAGCACATACTTCCTACCACCCAAATTTCTTATTCTCTTATTATTATGACACTACCCTTGTGCCATTTACTTCACCATGACTGCAACAGATTAATACATATTTTTAGCACTCTACACTCTACAGAGCCAGAAGCATAGCTGTAGTGTTCTTCACAGTAGCTATAGGTACATTAAACATCTACAGGTCTTTGTTGAACGTTGAACGTTCTGTTGACATTTCAGTCATGTTTGTGCTTAGTTGGCCCGTCGTACATCATAAACCAAAGACGGAAAGAACTTTTAGCTGATTTAATTAGACTCTGTGGATACTAATATTAAAACTGCCACTGGAGGACTATAGTTATAGTAAATGGAAGCATCTCCGACTCAGTGTCATTAGTCGTTATACCACTGCCACGTTTACTCCACTCTTTGCTGTGCACCCTCACATAAATAGCACGAGCATGGCTGTGCCTTTGATGGTTGAAATGGTTTGATATTTGCTTCTGATCTCCACTGGGGGTATAATGTTGATCTCTACCTCAGGCCAAGTGCACCCAAGTCCACCACTAATAAGCTCGACTGCATATAAGCAGCCTGAATTTTTCCCCTCTTACTTGATTTTATATCAAGACATGACCGGAAGACCTTTTTCCGCCTCATTAGTCAGTGACGTGAACATACCTTCCCTGTGTTATCTGTCGTGGAGACTCCATGCTTGATCCGAATGATAAACTGTGTGTTCAGCATGGTCAGGATACCTTGAAAGGTACATTTGATCTGGGGGGAGACAATGGAGAAGTGTTCTTGGAAGGTAGTAGACCGCCTCAATCCATCTTTCCTGGTCAGTCTCTTCCTGAGCCCGTGTCCTATTTGTACCAGAACCAAATCCTGGTCCAGGATCAGATGGAAAGGGAAGATGGTGGAGAACAGAGAGGTAGGAAGAGTCCCAGCTGAGGTAGCCCGCAGCGGACTGGGGCTCAGATTTTTAGCATCCTTAACTACAACTGTGTACAGAAGACTAGGCTGTGGGCTTGACTGCAAGATGCTGTCTTTAGCACTGGGGGGGTCCATCAACACATCCACAGTGGTGTGATACAGCAGACGGGCAGCAGCTTTGATGACTCCAGGGAAAAAGAGCTCAGTGGTTGGGCGGGGGTTGAAGAAATAGACAGTAAGCAGACCCAGATCCTTGTCTAAGCACAGCACCGAAGGTTCGTTTACACAATCCTCTCTGTCCGGGTTGGGCAGCGTGCTGCTCTGTTTCAACAAGACATTGAAGCTGTTGAGGAAGTCGTGGAGAGCTCCCCCCACCACCCTCAAAATGTGTCCGTCCTCCTCATAACACATGTTGAAGAGCTCCTCGCCAAGAGCTACTCTCAGAGCTTCCATCTGGATTGCTGTCGGAAACATGAAGGGAAACAGGTGAAGCCCACAATACACAAAGATGATTTTAAATAGAGATGACATATTTCGTGATTTGCGCTTCAGATTTACCTGTTTTGGATGAGTAAATGTTCATCATTTCCACTAAATGCTCTGGTTCATCACTGCAGCTCTGATAGTCTGTGCAGCAGATTATTGGACTGGAAAAACAAATATCAATGTCAGACACATAAATCAGTGCTCAGTGGACCGTATTTTTTGCACAGTCACTGAAATATATCAGACTGGAGTTGCAACTACCTTTTATTATTAGTTAATCTGTCAAAAGCATTCTCAATTAATTGATAGTTTGCCTGGAAAAAGTGAAAACATCTGTTACAATTCCCCAAAGCGCAAATCTTCTCCAAAATATATTCAGCTTAATATCATATTCGCCCCTAAAAAGCAGCAGATTATCACGTTTGAGAAGCTGAAACAAATGTTTTGGGCATTTTTGCTATTTGCTGATCAGCTAACAGATGAATCAACAAATAGTTTTACCTCTACCTCTACTGTATATCAGACAGCGAATGTACAAATACAAAGTATGGAGAAGGTTTCATCATCTGCTTGCTATTTTAACGTGTTTTTCAGCAGATTTGTAGGGGATTTCTCTCCATCTGCAGGTATCCATAGCAGCCTGAGTCTGCATGGCACCTCATTGTTGTCATCATCTTTATTATCAGTCTAGAAGTGAGAATAGCAAGAGATATTTATAATGCTTAAAGGTCCAAAATGAGGTGTAACATCTGGAACATCTGTATTGTTTTTAGGGATGCATACTGTGGCGTTAGTGGTGATGGTGCAGGCCTGTCATTTACAGCAGCAATCTGGGAGGACTAGTGTTGTTATTGATGTCTTGGTGTCAGCTGTATTTAGGAAAACACACACGTGTTACCTCTCAGAGTCCCTGGTGTGATCTGACCGTCTCATCATTCGTTGGAGGGCAGTGTGCAGCCTTTGAAACTGTATGACAAAGTGTGGAGCTAGTTAAGGTCATCGTCTGGCAAGACTTGACAGCAGCTTTAATTATATATATATTAATTAAAAAAACAACAACCACAAAAAAACATAACAGCAGGATTTTCATGTCTTTATCTCAAGTGCATAGACAGGCATGGAGGCGGAGGTGCGAGAAAACCAATTTTAAATGTCATAAATCTGTAAATAAAAAAAAAACTGTAATAGTTGCATGATTAATAAATGTTTTTTTCTTACTCACCTCGGGACATGCCAATTTTCGGATGCTCTCTCCAAGTGAATTCAGGTTAACTTTGGCTCTGCTTGTCTTCTGTTGAGGTAGATCCTCACCTATTTTTCCAGGCACGTCCTTAGAAATAAGCAATAAATCCGCGGCGTCAGTTGAGCGCTCCTCAAAGTCTCCCAGCTCATTATTTTTGGCGCTGCTGGAGAAAGGACACTCTCCTGATATCTTCAGTTCTTTCAGCTTCGCGCAGAACATTTTCCCCCCTCGCTGTAAATCTCTGTGAAGCTCTTTTCTCTCTCTCTCTCTGGCTGTCTCTCTCTCTTATCTAATTTCGGAGAGGGGAGACAGTCCTGGTCGAGCCAGCTGCGGTCTCTGGGAGAAATTCCATCATCTGGTGTGCTCATCCAGGGTACCTTCCTCCTCCTCTCGACGCGCTGATTCAAATGATCAGCACCAAAAGCAAGAGACCACATACAATATTCATTGAAAACTGCACGGGCAAATGATGGCAGGGAACTATCATTGCCCAAAAGCCAATGAGAAACTGGGGAAAAAAGAGCAGTAGGCCAATCCATGCGCAAGTGGGGCTGGTGTAGCTGAGCAACCTATCAGCAAGGAGAAATTATTTCCAGGCGACTCCTCGCATGCAATGCACTTTTTTTTTTTTTTTAAATCTAGAGCAGCCTTTAGACTGAGTCCCATCATATGAAGCTGGTTCCCCCCATAAAAGAATAATCATATTTCTATTATATTGACTCACTACTTCAAGTGCACGTGTCTGTGGGGCTTAGTGATGTGTTTGTAGCCTTTATGTGATATTGATTTTCCAACCATATTCCCCCAGAGTGCTAATAATCTTTTTATCCATTTCATATACAAACACTTATGTATATGTATATGTCTACATTACACCTTTTCTGCTGATATACTCTTAGAAAATATTCATATATTGATGCCTGGATTTAGGACTTTATTTAGGGTTATAAATGGCATGGTTCCACCTTTAAGCGCTCAACCAGAAACACTTCACAAAGGTTCACAAAGTCATCTCTGAGAGGGGATTGTGTAATCCTTTACAGGACTAGCCAGTCTTGCTTCTTTGTTAAAGATCTTCCTCCTAAAAAAGTGGTAAAGTTATTTTCAATGTCAATTAATTTTCCAAATACCTTGTTGATTGAGTGATTGTTTGGTTAATAAAACGTCCCAGAACCCAGGATCACATTACCAGTTTTTCAACCGTTTGAAACCCTAAGAATTTCCTTTCCTTTAAAGGTAACAGTTTAAAAGTTAAAGGGCAGCTCCACTGATTTTACTCATCAAAGACTCTTTACAGGTACTGTATATGTGAAATGTATGATGTCAAAGGGCAAGGTTTCAAACAACAACTTCAACAACTGGTACACCTGTGAAGCATGGCAGTGTGCGCTTATTAGATATGATAATCCTTCTGTGCTACTATAGGAGGGGAAAAAGCTGATAGAGGTTTTGGGTTCACAACGATGTTGTGAGTATCAGCATCTCTTCCATGTGCTGGTAAAATCAACCTCTTGTCTGCATTTGCCATTGTCCCAAAACAGGGAAGAAGTGGGGAAGTAGTAAGGTCCACCTTTTGCTTGATTTGATTGGCTGTCTAGTCCAAGCGTGACACTGATGAGTGGTGCGACTCCACAGTTGAACCTTTATGCTCTGCACTTGGGGTTTGCTTGTGGCACATCTTGTTGCGATCGCCTGCTCAAACCTTTTGTTGCTCCATGAGGGAGCTGGGCATAAATCTGATAAATTGCCTCATGTGATGTCACTTGAGTCAATGTCATTTGGGGCTGAAGACTACAAGTTTGAAAATGACAAACAATCTGCAGGGGTGGATTTACAAAGAGGTGAGCTTAGCAGACCCCTGTAGCCTGCTCCTCACCTATGCTCGAGATAATGTTAGCTGCTAGTAGCTCGTTGCATTATGGGTAACGTATGCTTCAGATTGTGACACGAAAGAATAAGAAAATGATATCTTACAGCTGTGCCTCTTAACTCTGCGCTGCATGTCTTATGTGCTGACTTACATTCAACATATACTACATATGTTAGTATTATATTTAGATTGTTAACCTTCATCTGTCTTATTGCTTCATGCTGCATTTACAAAATGTGGGTAACAGTGTATCTCATCTGTGCTTTGCTTCATATTGCCTCTCATTACTGCTGACACTGAATAGTGGATGTTGTTGCAATAATGTGTCTTGCTTTAATGCTTCTTATTGCTCTGCAGAGTTTGTGTACTATCTTTCGCATGCAGTATGTTTGTGTTTCTTAACCTGTCACTTCAGTGGTTTTCCAACATCCTCCGAAAAACCTCAGCTAACCAGCAAACACTTGTTTACAGAAATCTCAATTAATGTTCTTTATCCTTATAAGCAAAGAAATAAAATAAAACTAAGCACATTTTCTGCACTATCACGCTCTGATAAATCACAGTGTGTTTAAGAGCAACAAAGTGAATCAGATTTATTTCACTTAAGACTGTTCAGGAAATGGTTATGTGATGATTACACATGTCGGGTGATCATTTATAAAACTCTTGTCAAAAATAGATTTTATTGGCCATGATGAGGCTGCAGCACTGCTTGTTTCCCTTGTTTGGTCTGAAAAGAACATTTTCATCGTCAAACATAATAAATCCATTTCAGAGCTTAAATAATGAACAGCTTTGGCATTTGGGAATTTTCTCATTTCTTACAGGATAACTCCGGACGAGCGCGCTGCTTACACTGGCGATCTTTCAGGAACAAGGATCAGGATGTTCGTACCACATGACAACAAAAAAAGTTTATATGTTGGAGATTAACGAAGGAATTCTTTTATTTAGGCTCCAGAGGGGCCACCAATGAGGTAAATCATTGAACGGTTGTTGTTTTTTCTTAAAATATTTAGCTCAATGACAACTTTCAATTACATTTTAAATATAGTTTTTCATAAACCTGTTGTATAAAACTATATAAATCACAAACATTTAAACTGGAAGTTGGAACATCTCGTAAAAAATAATAATAGTAAAAACCCCTGAATCAATAGAGGGCAGCTGCTATGAGGCCTATTAAGCCTACCAGATAAATTATACATACAAATTAATAAATCCACTTCACACACAGTTTTGATCTCCCAAACAAAAAGGTGGCAGTCGATCAGAAACGATGCAATGATGACACCTTTTTTCCCCTCTTAAATTAATAACAAAGCAGCTGACTCCTGCTTTAGGCTGTTGGACTTCTTTAATCTTTAAAATATCATCATAGCCTATTGAACATATTTGGTAGAAATCATGTTTGTAGTGTTATGAGCAGAATCTCCTTTAGACGAGGGATTTAGGGGAAGTTCATTGAGCAATTCACTTTAAGCTCTTTACGGTAACTCAACCTGTTTCGATCTCGTCGTCAGCAGACGAGAGGGTTAACTGTAAAACTTTAAAGCTCCTGTATCTAAATGTAAGGGTCCTGTCAAACAAGCTTACCTTTAAAGGTCAACTCACTGAGCTGATAGAGGTTGTTTAACATCTCGCGTCTTTGAAGGCAAATTAAATAGGACGTCTTCTTTTTACAAGCACATTTGACTGAAAGTACAAGATGATGAAGAGCAGATAAATGAGGTGAGGTACCATCGTTCCTCATGCACACTTATTTCATTATTTCATTTGACAGTGAAATACTGTAGTCACATGAACGTATGACAGAAATACACATGATCTCCTCTTTCAGTGCTTCCATTCAAGAGGCAAATGGACTTGAAGCATATCTTAAAGGCTCTCCTCAGGTCTTAGTGACGCATCTGCCACCACAGAGGTGACAGCTGTTATTGCCGCCTCTCACCAGCACCCAGGGGAGATGGCACTAACTGCACTGGCATGGACAGACTTTTTTTCATGATTATCCACTTTATCCTTTATGTCTTATTGTTGTTGTTGTTTTTTCTTAGAGGTGAAGAGGAGAGCTGAAGGAGGTGATGAGGGACTCTGAAGCACCTTTCCTGCAAAATGAGAAGCATTGAGTATCAGGGACATGAGAAATTGGTTGAAAATGGTTGAATTATTTCACTCTGGTTCTCCTCCTATGTAGGGATTAGAGAGAGAGAGCTGCAAGATAGATCTGCATCAACAGAAAGAAGAGGACACAACATCTTTATTAGATTACTGCTCACAGAACTGAGCCAAAGTTGACCTTTAACCGCTGGATACAACATAAAAGAGAGGAAGTGAGTACAAGCAAGAACATCTGACAGCCTCTTTGTTCTGTCAGACAATCAAAAAACGGTCACAGTTAAAGGTTCTGCATTCAAAATCTTACATAAGTAAAAGTACATAAGTATTATCAGCAAAATATAAAAGTATTTAGAGTAAAAGCAGTCATTGTGCAGCATAATTTCACATAATATAGTAGTATAAAGGAGCATAATGTGAATTACTCAAGTAAAAGTACCTCCAAACTATACTTAAGCACAATACTTGAGTGACTGTACATACCCACTCTGGCATAATGTTGAACAGTTTATTTTCTTTCATCTATTTGTCTCTCAGATGTTGTCCTGCGGTAAACACATTATGACTGAGGACCACCATCCAGAGCTCATGCCTCAGTAAGAGACCAATGGTGTGACGCAGAGGTCATTTGATATCCAGAGGCAAACGATGTGTATGTTAAATCAAAATATTTCCACAGGCCGCCATGTTCCACTGTTAATCGCCCTGCTGTTTTCTGCTATCTGTGGAGAAGATTAAATAAAATAAATATTAATAATAAACCCCTACAGCAGCCATCGTAATTATCGTTAATTCCCACTGTTTTCGTACTTCCCTTTGCTCTCTACTTCCCCTCATATCTTTTCTCCCACACACAAACAGATACAGTTACATGTGTGCATAGTACAACAAGACATCTAACTATATTTATCTAATTTTATTCCAGTACGTGAATTAAGATTATCTGTATTTTGTTTGTTGTTGTTTCTTTCTTTCCTTGCCTCGTCTCTCATGTGACTTCCTGTCAATCACTCGTCTCACACTTTTAAGTTGAAAAACACACATTGATATTATCTAATGAAAACCTCATCCCATGTGGGACATTTAATCCTTCCACTAATGCAAAAACACACAAAGTTCTTCATGGCGGCAGCGCATATCGGCTTACGTGGTCTGTTCTAAGCAAACAATAATAAGATTTTAATAAATCAGATTCCTCTTTTAGCTGTGAAAGACTTTAAAGTTTATCTGTGTTTATCTTTAAAAATAACAGTTTTGTATAAAGTTCTGTATGAACTTATGGGTGCTCGGCTATTGTTTTAAAACAGATTTGAAAAATTGTGATCATCTACCTTTTAAAATAAAACATAAGAAAGAAGTATATATTCACCCCGAATATATATCGTGTCAGAAACGCAAACAAACAAAAAGGTTCAAGATACATCTACTTACTGCCATAACGATTAAATTATAAAGAGCAATATGTTGCCAAAACATTGTAAAAGCTGAAGTGCGTTAACCCTGAAAAGAATACACTTTCACTTGGCTGTCACACTTGCACAAATATTATTTTTACGTATATGTATATAACTGCTTTCTCAGTATTATTGTTACATCCCGCCATCTGTCATGTAGTCACAGATATTACACAACCAAATGAATCCAAGTATAAACTTTGCTTATGTCCATATGATGCATGTGCATTTGTAATGTGAGTTTCCATAGTGCCTGCCATATCAGTCCCTGCACACGCTCTTCCAAAGATCCTTAATACTGTGTTTATGATTCGCAGAGAGATAGCTAATCTCATCACAAATCAAGCCCAGCACACCAAATCCACAGGAACTTAACAGCTATGACATCAGACAGTTACAATGTACAGCATATACTCTGGCTACACTCAGTCTAACATGAACACACTTTTTTTTTCATTCAGCCACATAAAGACCTTTAATAGATGCTTACAGTAAATCTTCTTCAGTAATGCTGCGTTTATGCACTTGAACAGATTTACCACTGCAGGTCAATGTTTTCTTTAATGGTTATTTTCAAAAATGTTATTCAAGTGAAGGTATAATAAAATGCAGCCAATTCGTCTGTACGTCTGTAAGTGCTACTGTCTGTTAACTATGTCTTCTCCAGCGAGACGATTGGTTTTTAAATGGAGGATCGTTTCAGATCCTTTTTCCCAGTAATCCGAAACAAACCCTTGATGATTTTATCCAGAAGCAATCTTAGAACAAAACATGACCTCATTTTCAACTCTGCTTCCGGGCATGTGCTTTATTTGACTTTGTAATAATGAAGAAGAACCATTAATAAGTTTGAACATATTAAGGTCTAACAGGGCTGTAGTCTGTTCCAGATACTCGTGTAGTTTACCCATAATTCACATGCTCAAAAAAGCTGTGCATTATGAACCAGTACTTGATTTTACAAATGCAGCTTTTGACAATTAATTTATTTCTCTCATTATGATCAAAGAGTTTTTTTTTTGTGCTGATGTTTGCTACAAACAATAATATCCTTCTATAAGCATTACAACCACATACAGTATCTCTATGTGTCCACTCACCCTGCCTGGCCTAGCACGCATGGCTGCCATGGCTGTAATAGCCCCAGGCAGACAGGCAATGCACCGCCAAGAAACGGGTTTCACTGTTTTGCAGTGTATTCAATGTGATTATTTGCACTCTCACTGTATTCTTTATTCTTGCGAAATAAAATAACAATAAAACCCAAATAAATAGCGGGATAAAAATATAGGGAAAATATAAGAATGTTGACTGATGTTTTTATGTGTTGCATAAGACGGGTGACATGGGCACTGATGCTGGAATAATTAGATATAGTATGCATCACTCAATCCTAGTAAAGCAGGACCTGCATCAGAGAGCACTCACAAACACCACCACTACAGGAGGGATTATAGTACACTCATTACCAATGAGCAGCACGAGTGACTGAAGCTATAGTGCCTATAGTAGCTTTTATTATTAGTTGTATTATTTATTAAATGTAGACGTAACCTTTTCCCACTTCACAATCTGGCATTGTTTATTTTTTCACTGGCTTTATCACATTACAGTATTAAACTATTATGAAAGAAGACCAGAAAAAATATTTTGTTATTGTACTCATATAATGTGTAATGCTCATTATTCAGTCTGTTATTATAGAATCTTATTAGTATTTTTAATCTATGTACACAAATGTAGAGCTTTAGCCAACTATCTGTGTTGTATGTGCATAGACATGTACAACAGAGGCAAAGTTGAAGATGAACCAGTGTTTTTTAAAGAGTTTTAATTAAGATGAAAACTACAATGAGACATGACTTAGTTGCAAAAACATGGAACAGAAAAAAAACAACATACAACAAACTGTATGTAACTCCACTAAGAAAGACGTGTCCACAGTAACTGTAGCTTCAGAATACATTAAACCCCTTCTTCTATAACAATCTAATCCAATTTGACACTATGAAAATATTTAAATATGCATTCAAAACCTCACTTAAATAAAAATCATTATCAGCTAAGTTTACTACAGAGGTCAAAGTACTCAAGTAGTTTCTCTAATATATAAGATGTTTTGGGATATACTGCTTCATTAATGTACATATATGTATATTATTTTACTGCTGTAGTTGTTTAAAGTGGTGCGAATCTACTACTACTTTATATATGGTTAGGTAGTTAGCAGCTATGAATCAAATTCTATAAGATGATCGTATTTTGTGAATTTTTCCCTGATTTTGTAATAATTTGTTTAGTTTAAGAAGTAGGTGAATTTTCTCAACCTATAAAGGAACACTTAATCATTCAGTTATTTCATTTCATTCATTTATTTAATGGGACCATGTTCAGTGTTAAACATAAACATAAACGATTACATTTGATGTACTGCACCAGAGTTCGCTTACAGCTACTTTTCATCTGCAGTCCCTTCGGTAGACACAATTAAAACATATTACAGCACAATAACAAACAGTACGAAGCAAAAAAGTTACACACAATAGCACATAACATACACACACAATGTCAGTGGCTACAGAGCTGAGACTTTTTAATTTGGTTTTAAATGTACTGATGGAGCTGCAGCTCTTTATATCGTCAGGTAGGGCGTTCCACTGAGTTGTGACTTTCACAGAGAAGGCTGATCGCCCAAATGCAGAGCGACGAAATGGTATGATACAATCTGGTACAGAGGATATTCTGGAGGATCTAATAGAGCTTACTGAGCGAGTACACACAAAGTCACGTAGTGGAGGAAGGACCAAACCATTTTTTAAATTTCATAAACAAGGCACAAATTTGAAAATAATCTAAAATTCTCAAAGCTCAGTAAATTGTATTTTTTCCAGTACCCTACAGTGATGGAAATGCAGTTTTTAGAGTTTGTTTGTATATGGATTCAAGAGGTCTTATGGTTGTTTCTCCAACATGTAATACAATAAGACATATGAGAAAGAATCATAAATATCTTGGGTGCATCCAAAGAGAGACAGTTTCTAATATGTCTAAAATTTGCTAAGTTATACTTTATGGTTAATCAGAATAATCTTATCTTACTTAGTTTATTGTTATATAATTATTATTGAAATAAAGTTTACAATATTTGCCTCTGAGATGTAGTGAAGCAGAGGAGTCAGTGAACGTACCAAATAACAATAATAGTTTTCCAAATTACGAGTTACAGTGAATGTAACATCAGTGTGGACCAATAGGACGCAGCAGCCAGAGACACGTCGTCGTTTCGTACGTCAGATACGTCAGCCTGCAGGTAGAGACCTCGGCAGGTAGATCACTGACTTCACCGGACTTGAACTCCAGGATGGTGAGCTGACAGAGTGTTTACAGTCTGCGTTTCTTCATGCTCAAGCTTCAGATTACAGCCAGCTCGCTGTTAGCTCCCGTGTTAGCACGCTGACGGCTAACAGCTCGTGTGTTTCCTCGTGAGCAGTCACCGAGACTTCAAACGTGATTAAAAAGTCAGCTGCTTCTCCTCCAGATTACAGATAACAGATTACTAACTCCTCTTGTGTTGTGTCAGGTTGTCGCTGACTCTCCGTGCTCGGACACAGGGACCATCCTTCGTGTCAGGGGCCCGCTGGAGCTCACATGTCGGCTGGACAGCACAGATGGTGCGTTCACGGACCTTTTTACTGCAGTGTATTTTGAATTGGTGCTTCTTTAAAGTAGGATGCTGTCATGACCTGGCTCTGAGAGTCCACACCATGTGCATGTGTTTAAACCTTTCTTTATTAAATCCAATTAGACCAAATTAAACAATCATAAAGGAATTAAAGTTATGGAGTGTGTAGAAGCAGTGGTATCAGTGGTGTAGGGTGTGCATGAGTGAGAAGTGTGAGTGTGCAACAAAAGCAAAGGACAACCTAAAGCATCAAACCAAACCAACCCTGACTGGGGACAGAGGAGCCCAGAACAAGGCAAAGCCGGAGAGAGAGCAGAGAAGAGAATGAGCACCTGGCAAGAAAATAGGAATAAAGAAACCACACCCAGGAGAGGAGGAGGAAGGGACACACTGAGGATGCCACATAGGGAATCACAGGGTTTACTTTCCTTGCTCCTCTCATCATGCACCTTTTATCTGTTACTAAGTGTTATCAGAAGAAAATATCCACATACTCTCAACTCAACTCAAACTTTATTTATAAAGCACATTTAAAAACAACTTTTTTACTGCTGCACACTGCTGTACTGCTGTATGTATGTGTGTATATATATATATATATAGTGTAATTTCACTTTAATTTATTCACTAGCAAATACATTATATCATAGAATGCACAAGAATGAGTGTAATTCATTCAAAACAATAATCCTTCAGTGTTAATTATTTATCCAGTGACCTGTGTTACTTGGTTTGTCGTTTTTATTGTCTGTGAATGCGTCATTATAATTTCCGAAAGCCCAATGTAATGTCTTCACAATGTATGTCTTGTTTCCAATCAGCCTCAAACCCAAGACATTCAATCGACTCTCACGTGACAAAGCAAAACATCAAATTGTCATAATTTGAGGAGCTAGAATCGGTGACATGGCCATTTAAAAAAAATACTTTTGAGAATTTAAAAGGAACAAAGGGAAAATTGAGGACTGTAAAATACGTGGTACAGTTAAGATGAGTGAGAAAATGCCTTCTACATGCGTTCATGTCATCCAGCAAAAAGAAGGGAGTCAAGGCCACATTTTACATCTCAGTCATGTTGGCTAGTTGTCTACGATGACACTGAGCAATGACCAAACTCAAAACAAAACGTCTTTGTCACACTTTGAAAATGCCAAGTTCAGATCAATTTCTCTTTTACATATAAATATATATCCCTCTCTAGATGTGCCTTTGTTGCTAAGACAACACTTTATGTAAGACTTGACTAATCTGAATTATCATTTTACAGGATTAATAAACTTTCAAAGTTGAACAAACAGGTTCTGCAGGTGCTTTACAGATGATGATGTAAAGTTCAGATGATCTTGGCCTCTGGGCAGCACAGTTATATAAGCAGTTTGATCCCAAAACTCTGGTCCTTTCCAGCCACACCAGCCCTGAAAAGACAACATACATATCATCGAACATTTTACGAACATGAAGATGGATTACTTCCCAGAGATGTAGGCGAACAGTTACCTTGTCTGTGATAACCTGTGTAGTCCTCTGCTCCGGTGTTAATGTGGATCTAAGATGAGGTATCGGATCTGCCCGGTGGTCTCACTCCACGCCACACCTAGAATATGTGGAGCTAAAACTCCCCCTCCTGCCAACCCAGAAGTACAAGTAAATGAGATGTTACTTAGTCTGGCTTTGTTCTCTTAGGAACAATTCTTAAGTAGTTCCAGCTTACCAATCATGATAGGAGTTCCTTCGTAAGGAGTGGTTGGCCAGTTCTCTGCCTTTGGAGGCCAACTCAGAACCTTGACTAAAGAGTACAAAACATTTATGATCAGATAAATCCAATAATAATATGTCACATCATCAAACAAGGTGTTATCGATAACACACCTCACCAACATGATCTTGGAAGTACCTCAAGCAGCTGGTTCAGAACAGCCTGAACCTCGATGGATCCGATCCACTGCCGTGATCCGACAAAGGACGCCTGTTTGTCTCCGACATCCACCAAAGCCTGGAGAGAGAAACCCATTTTATCAGTTCTGTTGTATTGTGGTAGTTATGCTGTGCTCATATCTACAGGACTACTACTGTACCTGTTGGATCTCCTTGTGTGTGGGCACAGGCCGCTCTGTGTAGCCTTGCTGCTGGAACCGAGCAGATGGTCTGCAGGGAGCGTAAGCACAGCCCCAACCATTGTCATCCATATGATCCTGCATGTAGTGGTGGTAGCTGTAGATCCCGGACCAAGTACACCTAGAAAAGACACGCAAACACACACATGAGAAAAGGGGCTACTATTCCTTGCAGAGTATGTCTCAGTATCCGTTTTTAAAAAGCAGAGACAGATTGTTAATCTGGTAGCTGTCCGTACCTTTCCATTTTCCAGGTGGGGATGTGTGAGGAATAGGTGAGGGTTTCGAAGGTAACCATCTTGTAGGGTTCATTGGGAAAGTGGTAAGCGTTGGCTCTTCTAAAAAGGGCCCGTCATCTGCAGCTCGAATGTTGATGCATCCTATGTAGAAAGACATTTTGAGTGAAATGTAATAAAAAAAAAAGTGTTAAAAACAAACAAAGATCAACTAGTATTTCATGCACAATGAGCTGGATTGGCTGCCTGTTAGCTGGACATGAATTCATCTCTATGCTGTATGTTGTTTGAACAATGAATGTAAGGGGAACTTCATGTTGTTTAGGATTTAAGGAATCTGTGGTTCTTACCTTGCGTGTGTGTCTAGTTGGCTGTCGGCACTCCTGCTGGGTAAACCACTGTCACAATCCTTTTGGCTCTGGAAGGAGGAAGTGGAGCGGTTCAGGTTCACTAGTGAGGTCCCCTTCATGTGCTGCAGGGTCACTTTCTCCATCTCACACACTGATGAGTCAGCGCCGCCAACAGGCGCTCAAAGGCACTGCAACAGCAAAACAAAAAGCTTTTCAGTGAGAGATGCAGAACATCGTGTAGTGACTGGTGGTGAGTAATATAAAATGTCTTTAAGGTGAGACATATCTTTGATTGTGTCGTTGCAGGTGGTTCGGATGACACAGTCTATGGGAAGAGTTGTAGCAGGAATGGGATTTCTGGACTGTTTTGCTGAGGATCGGAGCTGAAACAGGGCCAGTCTTCGTCGCCTCCATCATCAGGCGAAGGTTGATGACATTCTGTACGACAAGTGTGGATTTACATTCAAGCTCAAGCACACACAGACACCATAAAGACAACCTAAGGCCTTAGGTTTATAGCTGAAGTTGATTAAGGGATGTCAATCAACAGAAAATTAATCTGCAACTATTTTTAGACTCAATTGTAATTTTTTTAAACCAAAAATGCAAAAAAAAAAGTCACTTGTTCTAGCTTCTTAAACATGAGCACTTTTTTGTTCATCTTTGTGGTAGTAAACTGAATTTTAGACTATTGGTCAGATAAAACAAGACAACCGAAAACGTCACCTTGAACTTTTTTCTTACTTTTATCTGACTTGATCTTTAGACTAAAACAATTAATGTGCTGTGTAGCCAACAATGAACAATGCTCATGATCCACTGATTTTCCGCTACACAAAAGATGCTATCTGTACATAGAAAATGGACTTAAAAGGGATAACAGTGCCGGTGTTACCACAACTGAACACTGACTCGTGCACAATGCCCCCCCCCCCCCCCCCCCCACAGCAGTTGTAGAAGCCCCAGTGGCCTAATGGATAAGGCACTGGGCTCCTAAGCCAGGATTGTGGGTTCGAGTCCCATCTGGGGTGAATAGCCGTGTGGTGTAGCATTAACATGTGGAGTGGTACCCAGAGGTTAATACACGCGAACCATCCTCTGCTATAATGCCATTTTTGTTTTATAAAAAACCAGATATCTTTGGATTCAGCACTGAGGTCACTATAAAAATGACATTTTACATTTTCATACTATGCAAATTACATTTTACATTTGTATATTATGCCAATTTCTAAGATGTTATGTCAGCTACCTGGTTAACATGGTGAAAATTTTTAAAAGTAAAAAAAAAAAAAAAAAAAAAAAAGTCCAATAATCTCCATATTCAAAACGTGTACATACCACTGCTGAACTTTTTTGCTTTTCTTTTTTGCAGATCTCTTGCCGGCACTCTTCTGTTCATCCGTCCTGGAACAAATCCATAAAAAATGACTATTCAGCCAAACCGAAAACAAAATAGTCTGAAATACATTTTTAAAACTTACTGTATCCACTGATGCCAGTCTTCACACGTGTGTCTGGAGAGATTTCTTCAGGTGTTGCATGAAGCCTCGTTTGGCCAAATAATAACGGGACTGTCACAGACGGTTAGAACACAGGATTCGATTTCACCTGAGAGTGAAGCGTCTGAATGTTCTCGAGATGACTTTGTGCGTGTGCCGCGCTGAAAGAGACAGACACACAATATACATAGACCTTTACCCTTGCTACACTGCTACACTACATATGATATTTTATATCCTGCTTGTACTGTTTTATTCTTGCTTCCATATGAACTTTAACAGTGCATATCTATTTATTTGTACTGCACAAATTAATTCATCTCTATCTAATAACTACAACTAGAATCCTACATCAGCATTTTACTATGGTTTACCTCTACTCTGCTCTGCACCTGCCTCTAGGTTAGAGCAGCCACCAGGAAACAGAGTTGAACCACAAATGAGGACACCAAATTTACGTCCTTTGCTTTGTTTTCTGGGGATTTAAATTTTTCGAGGAGGAGGAGTTTGCATTCTATACTCAAAGTTTATATTCCACAATTGCACATAGTACATTTTTAAGACTGATTAATGACAAGCTAGTTAATTCAAATCATGGGATTTCCTTTTTTCCACAAATATTATTTCTACATTAGGGCTATCATGTAGGAAAATCAGTTTGCCAAAAGGCGGCTGTGGCTTGCAGGTAGAGGTCCACTAATGATCGGTTCAATCCCCGGCTCCTCCATCTACATGTCAAGTGACCTTGGGCAAGATACTGACCCCCAAATTGCTCCCGAAGGCTGTGCCATCGGTTGTGTAGAATGAATATATGTAGTGGAAAAGTGCTTTGGTGGTCAAGAAGAACTAGAAAGGTGCTATATAAAGTACAGTACATTTACCAAAAAGTTAAATGTATATAGAATGAACATTTAACAAACTGTTGGTGTCTAATAAAAATTAATTACTCTGGTGGTGTGTTACCTGGGGTATTTGGTATTTTCCAGGCTATGGTCCTGCAGGTACTGTTAGGAAGCGGACCACTTATCCCCCTACATTGGCTCCCGGTTTTTGAATAGATTTTATTAATTTTACTGCTTGTTTTTAAAGCTCGTAATAGCTTAGCCCCCCCCAGTATTTGTCCAAGCTTCTTCATATCCACACCTCCGCCAGAACACTGAGATCCTCCAGTCAGCTGCTACTGGTCACCCCTAGAATAAAATTGAAAACCAAAGGTGGCCGAGCCTTTGTAGCAGCGGCCCCTAGGCTCGGGAATAACTTGCCCTGGCACATCCGTTCTGCCGGATCGTTTGAGGTTTTTAAATCTTCCTTAAAACAACCTTTCTATC